>NC_142168.1:63533862-63833862 GCF_029865625.1 Vigna umbellata
GTATTCAACGAAATACACTACATAATGTTAAAACTAAGTAGTTCCCCTACTTAGTTATGAAATTGTTACCTAGAATAATTTAATACTAAGTAGTACACCTACTTAATGTTAAAAGTAAATGGTGAATAAAACACTAAGTACCAGCTATGATAGCATTGCTCAAGAATAATATTTACTAGACTTTGAATCACTACTTCTAAGAAACAATTTAATGCTATTAACAAAATATTTTAAATGTCATAAAAATAAATTAATATATATATATATATATATATATATATTGTTTTTTTGTTTTATGTAAATATGTAAATTAAGAAATAATCAACATTGATGAAAACTCATACCTCGGAAGTTATTGACTTGGACAAATGATGGATGTGATAGCACAACAACTTTCACAAGGCCATAACACACCTTATGTTTACGTTCAGCAAGGCTAAGTCAATTAAGAAATACAGAGTACCCAAAATATCTTGTTAAGAAGATTAATCTCATCATCTATTCTAAACTAAACAACTACTGAAAAAAATCAATCACAGTTCGTAATGAGCACGACAACGCGAGGAGAAGATTCAACCTGCATTGATATATGTCTTTTTCAACTCCAACAACAATCACTTGAACTTGTCCATGTCAGTTTTTAGAAATATTTAATGACTTTTCTGATCTAGGTGTTACTTTTTACTTCATCTTATAAGTTAAAATCTTAAATTCTATCATGCTAAAATTGCCTAAATCTGTTAGTTTGAGTTTGACATTCGAACTTCAATACAGTAAAATTCAAAGACATCTATCAATCACTATTTTCTTAAGTTGTAATGAATACATTTAGGATCATCAGATAACAGAGATTAAAAATAGATGATGAATGAAAATTGTATTTCCAAAATTTATTAACTATCGTAATTTACTTTGTCTTCTTTATGTGATACCTAAGTTTTTATTATCTTTTTCACCAGGTAGCTATTAGTGTGCTGATAATAATCAAATTCTACCAATTAGAATTTTGATTTCAGTAAGTTTTTCCTACTTTATCTTTTCTTTTATCTTTTAATATTCTCTTGCATGCATGTAGTTTTTTGGGGTATTTTTGTATATAATCTAACATGGAAATATGGATTCTTATCTAAGTCTGGAATGATATGTTTGGTTTTTTGGTTCAAGTTTCTTAAGAATAAGTTAAATACTTTCTCAACACATCTACTTGGTTGGGGTTTTGGTGTATTTAGAAAATAAATGATAACAGAGAGAAAGAAACTTTGATAGGATTTAATAGAATACGTAACTATTAACAAATTGATATGATAATGATTTATTTTGATTGATGTTGAATTATATAGACCCAAACACATTGTTGGACATATTTAGGTTCAATGTAACCTTTAGACTTATAGTTGAGTGTGTGCTGTTATACAGTATTGTTTTGTATATTCTCTTCACACATTTTTATGGTTTGGTATATTCTCTTCACACATTTTTTATCAACACTCTTTCATGTCAAAGTTACATTGCTTTTCCCAATCCTACACATTTTTTATTCAAAAGACACAATTTCTTTTTCCATTTTTTATTTATGTTATCTCGAATAGCTTGGAAATGTGGTCATTTTAAATGATGGTTCTCCTCTTTAGCCTTCTTCCAAATTCAAAATTAGAAGCATCAGTGCTTTTTATCTGATTAGTCAATATCACCTTATCATGTTTAACATTCATTTTGATACAATAGTTTTATATTGAGGAGAAAACTAGAAACGCTGTAAATAGTTAAAAAATCAAACAAGACAAATTACAGAGACATTCACGCACACTCCTTGAAAATCTCTAATTGTTTATCCACAGGCAAAATCTCACAAGTTCTAATTGATTATAGAGTCTAGTGATGAAACACAATCCATTACTTATCCACGGGCAAAATCTCACAAGTTCTATAGATAAGTATCAAACTACATTTAGGAATAAAATTGCATGCATATCCAAGAATACCTTGTTGACACTAGGAACCAATTCTTGCAAAACCTTGATTCTTTCAGCTATTCTCTCTCTACGCAACTATCACTGAATGGCAACATGAAAAATAAAAATTAGCAAATCATGAAAATAACTTAAGTTATTTTGTCATTATTCTAAATAATAATCTCTACAATAAGTAAAAGGTTTGTATTATCCAAAATATCCAATGGCCCACCCTTTCAGCTAATACTGTGTGGATTTGTAGCCTATCCTTTTCTAGGCACTCTAGATCGCACTGCTGGTGGATGTCGGGCAGTCGGAATAGTAGTTGGCATAATCGAATAGAAGAGTTAACAACAACAGCAAAAGAAAAGAGTTAGACACAATCGAATCAATAACGCGTTCAATAGAGTAACGTACAAGAGACAAACGCGTAGATTGAAAATGAACAAAGAGAAAATGAAGTGACCTTGCCAGCTTTCTGAGTTGCGTGAACCACAGATGCAAGGAATTCGGAGAGCATCTCGACGAACAATAAGGCACCTCCACGCTGCCTCGACGCCTCGACACTTCGCTCAACTCTAGGAGGGGAAGACCAAAACGAAGATGGTGCGAGGAAGGGTTTTTAGGGAAATAATTATGATGCAGGGAAATGAAGACGCAGGAAGGGGAGGGAGAGAGTTAGGGTTTATGAGAAATTAGAGAATAAGGGAAAATGAGTAAAGATAGAAGAAATGAAAGGCGTGAAGAGGGATGGATATTATTTATGGAAATACACTAAAAAAAAAAATTTAGGGCCATCGTCTGTTATAGAAGCAAAAAAAATAAAAAAAAAAGGTAACTACGATTTTAGTCCTAAACCGTCGAAAATTATTCAGGGTTTCTAAAACTCCCGAAAACTAACCCTCCTAAAATGTATTATTTTTGTAGTGTTCTGATTATACATAATATTATCTGATAAAGTTCCATAGTTTGACTCATGGATAATTTAAAATAATAAATTAAATTTTAGGTTTTTACAAATTTAAATATTTTTATTTAAGTTCTAAATTTTAAACAATACAAATTTATTTTAAATATTTTAAAAATTTAAGAAAATTACCTTCCGATGCAAATTCAATTAAAATATTAAAATAAAAAAAACAACACACAGTTAAATCAATAAAATATATTTAATTAATACGTCCTAAAAATAATATATTTATATTTCATTCATTTATATATATATATATATATATATATAACATCCTCTCTAAAGGAAAGATTTTCCTATTAAAAAATCATATACTTTGATTACAACTATAAAATTATAAAAAGTAGATAATAAACTTTCTCATTAGCATAAGTAATAATTTTTTTAAAAAACGTTAATCTATTAATAATATAAATAATTAAAATAATAATAATATAACGTGGACATTATTATTCAATTGTACTTAAAGGTTTATTTTTGTATTATGTCCAAATTAGCTAAGGTATGTTATGTGTCAAACTAGTTTTCTTAATTAACTGTTATTCTTCTTCAACTCCCAATCCTCCAGTCTTCGTTTCTTCTTGGGCCTTCCTGGCATTGTTCTCTTCTTTGGTTGTAATATATTTGAATAGGGTGTAACATCCCAGACATTTTGACCATTGATAGGGTTAATTATTGTGTTGTAAGTCTCTTCATAGGTAGACTTCCTAAACCAGTGTCCAATGTATTCTTCTGCATTTATATTAAAAAATTTCATTGCAGTTATGGCATGAGTACAAGGAATTCCAGTAATTGCCCATTTTCTACATGTGCAGTCCATGTTGTCAACATTCACAACAAATTGCTGACCAAATTGTGAAACATGTTTCACTTCAAATAATTTTTCTCTTGACCACCTGTATTTAATACACAATTCGTAACACAATTAGGTGGATCAATATAAATGGAAACAAAGTTAACATGAATGGAAACACACATCATAAAAGTTACCTTGGTAACCAATATCTAGTTAACCAGGACTCCTTCTGAAATCTGTTAAAAACCTTGGGGAAGATTGAACCTTGATATGATGTCATCTTTGTCCTAGTGGCAGCCCATCTCTTCATTATGTAAACTCTAATGTGTTCTAACATGCTAATAATAGGCTTACACCTACTATCAACTAGCACACTATTAAAGCCCTCAAACATGTTGTTCACAAGAGTGTCACATTGTGATCTAGAGGTGAATCTAGATCTTGACCAAAACCAGGGATAAGTGAATATAACTAGTCAAGTATGTAAATGTGAACTGTGAGTTTATCAAATAATTATAAGACTTAATACATACCTAGGTGGGATGGCAAGCAAATATTTAAATGCGTCTAAATTTATGTCTTTAATATTCCTCATTTCAGCCTCCCATTGTTGTGGATGTGTGGCTGTTGCTACCCTCCACATGAGACGTTTAAGGTTTTTTCCAAGAATTTTTTTTTTTGAAGTTCGAATATAAATGCATAACACAAAATCTTTGTTCTACACCAGACAGAAGATCTTGGATAGCTGGCAAAAGACCCTGACATATTCAAGATATTTTAATTAACATTTGTGTAATGAAGATATTCAGTTATATGTACAAGATATTGAACATTGACTGACCTTTTGTTCGTCTGAAATAAATGTGCATCATGCACATACAGCTGCCCCACCAAGGTCCTCAATAAGGTGCTCCAAGAACCAAGTCCAGGAGTCTTTGTTTTCTACCTCAACAACAACATATGCTATGGGCAACATTTGTTCATTTCCATATCTTCCCACTGCTGTTAGTAACTCCCCTCCATACTTGCCTTTCAAAAAGCATCCATCTAACCCAATAATAGGTCTACAACAAATGACCCTTCAACCTTATCTTTTGCCATGGCTCTTGCCCTAAAAGGCATATTTCTTGAAATTCCTACATTCCATTTCCTAGTGACTTTGTCCCGAATGTCTATGACCTTCATTGTAGGGTTTTCTCTCACAGTTTTCTCCATCCTTTGACTCAACCACTTTGAAGTCATCAACTTTACATTGAAATCTCTACTACAGCTATGAGCATCAAACACTTTTCTTAGTTGTCATGCATTGACATCACTCCTGAAGGAACAATAGGCATACCATTTACAATTTCCTCTTCCACCCAAGCACTTCACAAAAATCCTTTTCTTGTCATTCTTAATAAATTTTAAACTTCTCCCATTACTTAGTGCATAAGTCCTTATGGCATCTATGAATTCATTTTTCTCAGCAAAATAGGTTCCTACTTCCCATTTATAACCCTCCAAAGTTTTAGGCATACTAAAAGTGGAAAACCTTATCTTAGTGGACCCATCATTGTCCTCACTATCTGATCCACTAATCAACTCCTCTGATAGCCACTCATTGTTAGACAACCCACGGACATCATGAATACAATCATTATCTGTTGACTATGAAGACTCAAGTACTGCACTGGAAGCTTCTTGTCTCACATTTCCTTTAGAAGTCCCAATGTCACAATGCACGCTGACATCAATTAGACTTTATTCACTCAATCTACATCTTCGTCCTCAGTCTCTGCCTCATGTACATCATCACCCTCATTGTCCTCTACATCATCATCCTCTCCTAAATCGTCTAGCTCAAAATCATGTACATCCTGTACCTCAGCTTCCTGTACATGATGAACCTCACCATCATCAACCTAATGGACCTCAACATCCTCACCATCACCCTCATGGGCATCACCCTCTTCCTCAACCATTTTTGTTCCAACTTCAGTATGATCCTCACCATCATCCTCATGGGCATCACCCTCACCCTCAACCATTTTTGTTCCAACTTCAGTATGATCCTCACTATCACCCTCATGGGCATCCCCCTCACCCTCCACCATATCTGTTCCAACTTCAGTATGGACCTCAACATCACCCTCATGGGCATCCCCCTCACCCTCCACCATTTTTGTTCCAAGTTGACCATCACCAACAACCTCAACCTCCTCCACTTGTGTTGCAACATCACCTTCATCATCAAGATGACCACCAACCCAATCAATCATTTCTATTATTTCCATTTCCATCATATTATGAACCACATACAGATTAACTTCATCATTTAACCTAGCAATGTTCAACATATGCATGGCACCCCTATCATCAGTTAATAATTCTAACCTATCTTGGTCCACAGACTGACCTCCTAAACCGTACCATAATTCTTTGATGTTCATATGACCTAATTCTTTGACAGAGGCTACTATGCCAAAATAGCTCCACAAGTCTGGATCACTAGACCATTGATGCACAAATTTATGATCACCAAAATATGATGTCACAAACTTGTTTAACAATCGGCAAGTATGACCGAATCGTTTCAAGTAATAAACTCGGTAAGACCAAGTATCGTTCTCCCAAAGGACTCACGGCCTAGTTTAGTTATGTGATTTGTTGATTAACTAAGACTTAAGAACAAAATAATTGGATTTTACTATGCAAAAGACGAAAATAAACATGTATGCATGAGGTTGATCAATGGCTAAAACAAAAGACAAGCACTTTCAATGAAATATATTGATGAATATGTTGTTGGGGGTCAATTTCATCTTATCCACTCTCATATATTTTAGGAATTCAACATTCAAGTCATCATTGTTAATGTCCACTCTCTAAATTACCTTTCAAGAAGGCTTCTCCCTAATTACGAGTTCATACGATTCCTAGCATTCCTAACAATTAGTTTTTTAACACAGGAGCTTAAGGCAACCAATATACTATTGGGAGAAATTCCCCGGATCTAGACTTCCCCGTACGTTCCCGTATCGACAAAATAAAAAATCATGCATTGAATGAGTTAAACAAAGCAAGCATTGACCAAAGAGGAAAAACCCTAACTAATGATGAAAGAAAGCATAAGTCTTAGATTAAGATACAAGCACAAATTCCATATATGAGAGCTTCAAAAGATTACATTGATTCCCCAACAAACATACAAGGTTTAGTTCACCATATTCATGGGGAACTGATGGACGAACACCGAGGAGAGATCGATTGAAGATGCGCGAACACGAACCAGACCTCCTCGAAGCTCTCTCCGACGAGTGAAGACGCAGCGGAATGGAAACGAAGCTCTAAATTGAGAGCTGACTCGAAGGAAAACTGCTAAACTATGAACAGACTCAAGAAAACCATAAGATCTAAGGTTTAATCGGGAGATAACCTTAGAGACACGAAGGAAACCCTAGAAAAGGGGAAAATCTCAAAATGATCCGATGAATCGGTTCAAACTCAAGATTAAACGGTAGGAAAGCTATATTACTCAGAGGAGAGTGGATTAAACGGTAGAAAAGGGGAAAACAATCGATAGAAAGTCTAGATCTAGGATTGCAAAATAGAAATTGAATGTGCAATGTGACAGAGGAACTCTCGAGTGGACGGACTCGAGAAATATGCAAAGTGGATTCTGAGGTTGAAGAAAAATGAGCTTACGAGAGAGGAAATTGCTCTCAAAGAAGAAGTTGCGAGCGTGAAATGTAAAAATGAGGATGTGTACCTCTGATGCGTAAGGGGAGAAGAGGCACGGGACTCTGACGCAATAAGTGGAAGATGTGGCCTCTGACGAGTGGTGCAGCGTGGAGGAGTGAGAAGCACAGTGAATAACGTGGAAAAATGAGAGAATGAAGAAGGTGCTTGGAAGGTGGCTAGAGGTAGTCTAAGGACTCTCTAGCCTGACTTTCAAGAGAGAATAATTTCTATTTCAGAAATCCTAATTTTCATTAATCTCAAAAGTCCTAATACAAGAGAGGAGTTGGGTATTTATAGTAACCCATTCTCCTTAAGAACTAAGCTAGAAAATCTAAAAATACAAAAGGAAGACTAAGTCAAATAGGATTCCATCATGCCCTCCCTCTTAAGAAAAGATTTGTCCTCAAATCTGGCAATCGCCTTATGAAGAAGTTCCACACAATCTTTGGGATCATGGCCATCTTGGAGTGGCCTTATTCTTTTAGATCTAGTTTTCTTCCTCCTGGATCAAACACGAATCTACAATACACATCAAATATATCTTCGATTAATATTAATCCAAGAAAGAATTTTTCTTTAAAAACAAGAGAATAAGAACTTCTAATACTTTGATTTGTAATCTTTGAAAATTTTAGAAGTCCAAATTCAATTTTATCTTTAGTTAATTGTTTTCTTAAAGATAACAATAACTCAAGATTTGAATTGTCATATTTTGAAAATGTTTTCATGACAATTGGTTTGAAAGAGAAGTCAAAAATTGAAAAGTAATCAATTATTGGAAAAGAAGTAAAGATTTGGAAACCTTCCCTTTTAGGTCCCACAGTCTTTGAAAGAATAGGATTTGTCATCAGTAACAATTTCTCCTTTTCTTTCTTCTCTCTTTCTTGCCTTTCTCTCTTTTCTTCTTTTCTCTCTTCTTCTCTTCTTAATTCCTCTCTTCTTCTCTCTTTTCTTTTCTCTATTTGTTCTCTCTCTCTCTTCTCTTCTTCTTTCCTTTCTTCTTTTTCTTTTCTCTCAATCTCTCTTTCTCTTTTCTTATCCTTGATCTCCTTAAGTCTTGCCCCAAATTCTAATTCTCTACGAAGAAATCCATGATCATTTAAACTTTCAAGAAATAATTTTCCATCATTAATGCAATCCCTAATTATTTCTAGGTTTCTTTTAATGCTTGAAGGCACAAACTTTCTTCTCATGCAAGCTTTTAAATCATGCCAATCACGTATGGAGGACTTTCTACCTTTCTTAACATGATATTGTCTTTCATTCCACCACTCACTTGCATGCTCTTCTAACTTAGAGAGATATATGCTAAGGACATAATATTCACTCTCTTCATAAAACCAAGGATTTATTTTATCAATTTCTTTCTCCCAAGCTAGGTATGTTAATGCTCTTATGTCTTTACCAAATGATGAAAGATTCCTAGCTTGTTTAAACATTTCATCAACTTTATCTAACCTAGAAGACCTATATGAACTATAAGAAGACATCTTTGTTTTTAAAAGTTTTCTTAATCTAAAGGGTTCAAAACTTTCACTTAGACAAGTCCCAAGTAAGAGAGGTGAGCTAAAGAGCTGCTTAAGTACCAAGTCTTGCCTTGCCAGAGATGTCTTAGGCTACTAACTAATTACCCCTTAAACTAAAATCACCTTTAGAAACAAAGTACACAACTCAAACAATCACAAACAATTAAACACAAAAAACTAGACTCTTCGGACTCTAATGTGATAAGGCTTAGAGTTTAATCCCTTTTAGCCTAATCATCCTAACCGTGAACACAAAATCAGATAAACACAACACTTAAGAATCCAGCGGACTCTAATGACCCCTACGAGAAACATAAATCAAATCACACATTCATCTATCTACCTATGCTAAAAAATAAAAGCAAATAAAGTTGCCAAGAGTTTGAAAGAGCACCAAGGACTCTTCCAAAGAACTTGGACTTTATAAAAGGCCCTTTTACACAACAAAAATGAAACTAACAGTAGGCTAACACAAGCCTATTACAAACAAATTAAAGGAAAACAATTACAAAAGAAAATAACTATGCTAGGCTGCTACGGTCTTGGTACTGGTCCACTTCATGCTCAACTTTGTTGTTCCACTTTGTGCTTCGGCTATCAATTCTCTTGGTCTTTCCTGATCAGTTTCCTACAAAGTAAATGCACAGAGCTGCAATCAAAATTTTCTTAGCTAGAATGAATTGCACAATGAAAACACATAACAGTTAGAACTTTCCTTTTATTCTCTGGCCTTCACGTGTGCACTTGTTGATCCTGGCAGCTAATAAAATTGTTTTTGCTCTCAAATGACAAACTGCAATCAAATATTCACACTCAATTCAGCAGAGCAACCATCAATGCTATCAATTTCCAGCTAAGACAGAAACAATTAAGTAATCTAGAGGCAACAAAATTAAACAACTCCCCTAATTAAATGGTTGGTCTATCTTGCTGTAAACTCTACTGATATTCTGCTACTGCTTAAAATTCTTGACTCGAAATGTTTATCAGCTCTGCACACAACAACACACATATTCTACACTATCTCCCTACACTGATTCAGTTCAATTCTGCACACAGAAATTATACCAATTCCAGCAAAATACACATAAACATGGATATTAAACCAGCTGCAAATGGGTGTAATTCAAGACTGAAACCAAACTGATTAAACAATAATTCCAAATTAATCAAACCTGATCAAACCAATGGACAAAAAGTGATATAATGTAATGCAGAACATTCAGCTAAGATTAAACAATGAATTTAAACAGAATAGAAATCTGCACAAATAAATCTCAGCTGTTTAAGCTCTCAAATCATTTTATTGAAATTCTGATATGCACTCATAGGCCAATGTACTCAATTTTCATCAGATTCAAATATATGAAGTTCAAACCTTAATCCAACTGATTAGACAACCACCACAAGCTAATCAAATCAATGGAGAAAGATTAACATGATGCAATGCAGAAATTGGTAGTTAAAACAATGTTGATGCACTTCCAGAAATGCTCATAAAACAATCAGCACATTATTTGAAAATCCTATGCATCTACCAAGTTCCCATAGGTCTTATCAAATCAGAATCAACATTTAACTTGCCCAATTAAACCATGAAATCACAATTCATTTTCAAAACAGTGAATACATCATGAATTCAGCAAGCAATCTTTTAACTAAAATGAATGCAATGACGGTTTAAAGATTCACAAGCACAAATAACAGTTCCAGGAAATCAATAATCAATCAAAAAAAAAAAAACAGTGATTGCAGTTCCAGTTGCAACAAATCACAGTTGCTCCAATCTAATTGATCCAATTTCTTTTCCTGCACAATGAACAATCACAAAACAGTTAGATTAACAATGAATTCTCTATTTCAAAGTGCCAAGGAATTTAGGCCAAATTAGCCTTACTAAGCTCACAGCACTGAGGTTTCTTTTTAAAAATTTAAAGCACATAAATGAAAAGGTTTGGAAGGGAGATTCTCCCTTGGCAGTACACAGCTGGAGAGTATTCCAGACCACCACCACCTAAAATGCTACCAAGCACACAAACCTCCTTTCAATTTCCAGAAATCCAGAGTGAAAAAAAAAACTTCTCACGTAATAAAGAAATGGCTAGGCAAAGATCAAAGTCAGAAACCAGAACAGGACAGCCACAAATAAGGACAACACAACAGATCTATTGCTTAAGACAACTCTAGATCAGATTATGAAAGCAAACAAAAGCTCAATTACAGAACAGCAGATCAGAGTTTACACGTGCACTGAGACAAAACCAGAGTTATCAACCAAGACAAGCAAGAAACAAAGCTATTTAAGAAGAAGGCACAAAAACTGAACCTACCAAAGGATCTAGAACAGATTCATAAAACAAGAAATAGAAACAAGTTGCAATATCATCAAAATTTTAAGCTCAAAGCAATTGAGTGAAACTGTTTGATGAAATGCTAATAGAGAACAACAGTTTTCTGGTGCATCAGATTTCAGAAAAGTTAATTGCACTGGTCTTTCAGCTTTTTATAACTATGTAAATGTTTCTTTTGTCAATTGTTTTTTTTTTTTATATGAAAACAGAACGACCAAGCTTTTGCTGCAATGACAACTCATTTTCACTTGCACCAATCACAGATTTCAGAAAAGGCAACCAACTAGCAACTTGTCAATGAAAAATGCCAAAAATTTGGTGGTTTAAAGAGTGAAAATGCTTAGGGAAGTTATAACTCGTGGTTTCTTTGCATCATCAGTTTCAAACAACTAAAACAAACTTGTTTGTAAAGCAAATAGGTGCAGAAACACACTATCTCAAAATTTGACTTAGTCAGCCCCCAAATTACTCAATGTAAGCAACTTAACCACTCAAATTTTGACTCAATGAAATCAAATAGCTTTTGATCAGCTAACTAAACTCAAACAACAATTAAAATTCAAACAAGACACTAGGAAGTTAATGCAAGATGTCCAGCAAAGATCTAATCCTAAACCAGATTAAGAAACGCAAAAAAAAACATAGACACAAGCAAAGTAATGCAGATCGGCCAACTGCTGCAACAAGGTTAAACTGTGTTCACAAGTGCTACTAATCTAGGCTATGCCTTTCATTGATCTTTGCAGTATGCACTTGCTTTTTAACAGCAGCTCAAAATCCAGAAATGAATTTATCAAAAGAATCTTGACTAAAACATTTTTCAACTTTAAAGAATCAATTGGACTGGCCAATGGATATCTATCAACCAGCTCATTCATTTAAATGTTTCATTGCTTTTGCGGTGTGATAGAGTTTATACCAAGGCTCAAACACAATTTGACGATCAAATGCACAACTGAAATCAGTTTTAGGACATTCAAAAACTACATCAGTTTCAACCAATGCACATGACTTTTAGACAAAACTGAACTTGGATTTCAAAAGAAAATTTACTCAAAATAGAATGCACCGATTTAAAATGATGAAACACTGACTCAAACACAGAAAAATGGACAGATCAACCAACCTTATCAGAATTTGGAAACCTAAACATATGAAGAGATTCAAAACACGAAACACAACACAAGACAAAGAAGGAAAATGATGACACACGTAAATGAAGAAACGCAACAGAGAAGCGAAACAGAAACGCGAGACAGAACAAGATGAATGAACAAAGACGTGAATACCACTGAAACAAGAATCTAAACAGAGATACTTACCTTCGAAGCGTGTTCGACCTTGCTCTGAATACCACTTGATGGACGAACACCGAGGAGAGATCGATTGAAGATGCGCGAACACGAACCAGACCTCCTCGAAGCTCTCTCCGACGAGTGAAGACGCAGCGGAATGGAAACGAAGCTCGAAATTGAGAGCTGACTCGAAGGAAAACTGCTAAACTATGAACAGACTCAAGAAAACCATAAGATCTAAGGTTTAATCGGGAGATAACCTTAGAGACACGAAGGAAACCCTAGAAAAGGGGAAAATCTCAAAATGATCCGATGAATCGGTTCAAACTCAAGATTAAACGGTAGGAAAGCTATATTACTCAGAGGAGAGTGGATTAAACGGTAGAAAAGGGGAAAACAATCGATAGAAAGTCTAGATCTAGGATTGCAAAATAGAAATTGAATGTGCAATGTGACAGAGGAACTCTCGAGTGGACGGACTCGAGAAATATGCAAAGTGGATTCTGAGGTTGAAGAAAAATGAGCTTACGAGAGAGGAAATTGCTCTCAAAGAAGAAGTTGCGAGCGTGAAATGTAAAAATGAGGATGTGTACCTCTGATGCGTAAGGGGAGAAGAGGCACGGGACGTTGACGCAATAAGTGGAAGATGTGGCCTTTGACGAGTGGTGCAGCGTGGAGGAGTGAGAAGCACAGTGAATAACGTGGAAAAATGAGAGAATGAAGAAGGTGCTTGGAAGGTGGCTAGAGGTAGTCTAAGGACTCTCTAGCCTGACTTTCAAGAGAGAATAATTTCTATTTCAGAAATCCTAATTTTCATTAATCTCAAAAGTCCTAATACAAGAGAGGAGTTGGGTATTTATAGTAACCCATTCTCCTTAAGAACTAAGCTAGAAAATCTAAAAATACAAAAGGAAGACTAAGTCAAATAGGATTCCATCATGAACCTAGATGAACAATAATGAAAGAATGAAAGATAAAACCCTAGAAAGGTGAAGAGGTAGCCTGAGCATCCAAGATCCTCCTTCAAAGGGGTGGAAGAGAGAGTGTTTGCTTCGTTTCTGCCAAAGATACAAACCCTAGGACGTCCTAAAGCTTATATACTATTCTAAAATTACAGAAAATCTAGGTCCAAGCCCATAAGTGTGCCGCTCAGCGGTAAAGTGCCGCTCAGCGGTAAGTGCGTGAGTAGTTTCTTCCCCTCAGCGGCCATTTTGCCCCTCAGCGGTTCCAACGTGAACTCCTGAGTGCCGCTCAGCGGTAAACTGCCGCTGAGCGGCAGTTGCGGCTTCTCCTTTTGCACTTTTTGATGTCTTTTCTGATTCCATCTCTCTCCTTCTTCACTTCTTTCACCAAATTCACCTTAAAACCTGCACAAAAACACTGAAATCAAGCATAAACCTGTCCAGCTCTCTTATTTCTGAAAATATGACTAAAAGCATGATTTCAAGCTAGTTTCTAAGTGTTAAAGGTTGCTTTTAGTATCAATTTAAGCATGAAAATAACAGTTTTTCAACTGTTATCACAACCCCAAACTTAGAACTTTGCTTGTCCTCAAGCAAATAAGATGTAACTCAATCTTCAACCAATTCATATGATGGTTCACTTATTCAAAGATCCTCTTTTTCAAGATAAGTAAAAACTACAATCAAACTTATGACCAAGAGTTCAATCAAGATGTGCACATGCTTTAGTGTTCACAAAGTCATTTAAATTCCAGCAAATGCTATTTTTCATGAATGATCAATCAATTAAGCATGGATGTTCATGTGTTCATGGAATATTTCCTCACTAGGTAAAGTGTTTCACTCACACACAAGTGTATAAGAGGTAATCACTCATTCACTCTACTATCACAATGTCACATGAATCAACTTTGCCTTTCATTTTACCACAATCAAAAACATTCACAAGCATGCATCATCACAAGGACTTTTCAATGGCTTATAATGTGGCTGGGCTAACAAGAAAATTGGTTTTTCTGGATCACAAAATCCTTGAGTTAAGAGAATCATAATCAACACAATTATTCTTATTTTTCCCAACTTGCCTTTGCATTTGCATTGAGCTTTGCTTTTTTTTTTTTTCTTTTCTTTTTCTTTTTCTTTGTATATTCTTACTTTTTAGCTCTTAGCTCAATGCTTTTCCTTTTTCATGTTTTCCCAACAACCCCAAACTTGAACATTTAACAATACCACACAATATCTTCTACTTAACTCAAGGTAAAGATTTTCAATCAAGGGTTTTCAATTTATGTTCAAGGCTAAGGGTTCAAAGGATAGAACACAAAGTGTTCTCTTTTAGTGGGCTAACTTTATGAATTTGGCCAATAAAAAGGGTTCCAACAAACGGCCTTGATCACATGATGCAAAACAAGCAATTGATTCAATCATAGAAAACCTGGGCAAAATCATTCATGCTTTCAAAGTAATAGCATTCAATCATAACAAAAACTCTGGAGCTCAAAACCTCACATATAAGCTCATCCACATTTGACATACACATCCTGCTTAATCTCACAATCACAATCATAATATCATGCATTTGTTCACAAAGCTTGTGAATCACCTGTATAAGCATTTTAATGTGCACATCATCTCAACATCAATCAATCAATAAGCATCATCAAGCATTACTTATCAAACAATCACAGTTAATAGCAAACCATCATAACAAACCAGGTGTTCAATAGAGTACATCAAACCCTAATCTAAAAACAAAAACAAATAAGTTCAGAAAACTTAAACCAATAAAAGCATAAGCATATGATAGCATTCATCAGTAAATGCTATCTCAGCTCCTCATCAATCTGAGCTGTCCTCTGTATCCTCCTTCTTCTTGGATCTTATAGTCTTGATTCTCTTTGCCTGATGAGGAGGCCATCCCTGCATCAAACATAATTCACAAAACCAAAAGATACATTGTTAAGCATTAGTACCACAATGAAGAAATCATCCCCTTCAATGATGCTCTCTCCCAACCCCAAACTTAGATGCAAAACTAGTGAGCAAGTGAGTGAAAGAGAGATTTTCTCAAGAGGGAAGAGGGAAAAGATGTGGAGAACCTTGGAAAAGGTATGTGTGAGTGAGTGTGCAGAGAAAAGCCTGAAAATAGAAGCTTATGCGCAGCTTAGGGTATAAAATACCCTAATGGGCTCGAGTCCCGCTGAGGGGAAACTAAAGCCCATCTGCGAGAGTACCGCTCAGCGGTAAATTACTGCTCAGCGGCACTTTCGTGATGTGCTCTTCTCCTTCTTTTCTTAACCTACGTGCCTCCTAGACATGCCCCTCACTGGTTCCCTGCAATTCAATGCTTAAAATACTTATGCAAAACCCTATTATGCAACTAAAATGAAACAAACAAAAACAATTAATCAACTGGGTTGCCTCCCAGGTAGCGCTTGTTTAACGTCATGAGCCTGACCCAAAATCCACCAACACCCATCAGTAGGTGTTACAAACTTAGCATCCTTTAGTAGATGCTATATCCAACTAGCATCCTTCAGTAGATGCTATGTCCAACAAAATATTTACACAATAATGTTCAACAGATTTAAAAATTACAAACAAAAATAAAATTTAAAAGTTTTTAAATCAACTGGGTTGCCTCCCAGCAAGCGCTCTTTTATCGTCATTAGCTTGACCCAGTAAAGCTCAAGTTCTTTCTTCATAGTTGATGTTGTTATCCCACCAACTCCTCAGCTGTTTCTTGTGAACTGTTTTGATTCTTCTAAGATGTGGAGATTCTATCTCTATCATCTCCTTCTCTTTAAAGCCTTTCACAACCCACAACTTGTTTTTGATTCTCACAGGTACACCAAGTTGGGGTCTTCTTTTCTCCCAGTCATCAGGAATTTCTCCTCCTCCTCCAATCTTTTCTTCCTTTTTCACCTAAAACAACAAACAATGGTTACCTGCAACCTTGGGATCTTCATCTTTATGGCTAGTCATGTGTGCATCTTGAAATGCAGCTTTATAACTAGCTTCTTCCTCCTATGTTTGCGTCTCATCTTTAAAGACGTCTACAACCACTCTCTCCTCTCGATCCTGGAGCACCACTATACCTTCATTTACATCAATGATAGCTCTGGCCGTTTTCATAAACGGTCTTCCAAGTATGATAGGTATCTTCTCTGTCTCCATCTTCATCACCACAAAGTCTGCCAAGAACTGAAGTTTGCCAACACAAACTATAATGTCCTCTGCAATCCCACATGGCTCCTTTGAAGATCCATCAGCCATTACTAGATTAACCTTTACAGGTTTCACATTAACATTGCCGATTTGCTCCAGTAAAGAGTAAGGTATCAAGTTAACACTTGAACCTAAATCAAGAAGAGCTTTCTTAACCCTTTTCTTCCCTATGGTACAAGGTATAGAAAATCTTCCTGGATCTGTTGCTTTAGGAGGGAATGGCTCTTTTTTAACAGTTATACACTCCTTTACTTCATCATCTTTACGTCTTTTCTTTGTAGAGATGTTTTCATCAGATTTCGTGTAAACTGTGATTTGTTGTAGAATCTGCTCCCAAGGTGCATCATTATCCACCATTTTGAATAATTCAGTGAAATCCAGTTGTTTCCCTTGATGTATTGGAAAAGGAAAAGTGTTTTTGCTCTCTATTTCTCTTCTCTCTTCTATATCTAACTCAACTTTCTCATCATCAACACTCTCTACCACCTTGCACTTTTCTCTGGGGTTAACCTCAGTATTAGCCCCAAAATTTCTATTTGGCCTTTCTTCCACCTGCTTGGTGATCTGCCCCATCTGAGTTTCCAAATTTTTGATAGCAGCTTCAGTGCTCTTTTGGGTAGACTCAGTTTTCTGTATGAAATTGTTAAGAGTTTCCTCCATCCTCATGGACCTTTCATTAAGCATAGATATCTGCTGCCATAAGGTGGGTTGCTGCTGCTGCTTATTAAATTGACCAGCTTGCCCAGTTTGCCCTTGACCAATGCTTGGGTGTGGTTTCCACCCTTGATTATAGTTCCCTTGACGGTATTGATTGGTCATGTAGTTTACATCCTCTACGGCTTCTACTGGAAAGGCACATTGACCATTAATATGGTCGCCTCCACACAATTCGCACAACTGGGATTGTACCTGTGTAGCAATCTTCAACTCTTTGGGTAATTGTGCAAGAGTTTTAGTAAGAGTCTCCAGCTGTTGAGTTAGAATTTTGTTTTGAGCTAGCAAGGCATCATGTGTCTGTAATTGGAGAACTCCTTTTTGTTGCATAGGAGCTCCTCTCTCACTGTGCAGCTCATTATCACTAGTAGCCATGTTTTCTATAATTTCTGTGGCTTCCTCTGGAGTTTTCCATTTAATATTGCCTCCTGCTGAGGCATCAAGCATCATCTTGGTTTGTGAACCAAGCCCTCCAAGGAAAGTTAAGACTACTTCCTGTTCTTCAAAGCCATGCGTGGGTGTTTTTCTTAGCAAACTTTTGTATCTATCCCATGCATGCCCCAGTGATTCTTCCATGCCTTGCCTAAATGAAGAAATCTCTTGCTTGCCTTTTGTCACCTTTGATTGTGGGAAGTACTTGTTTAAAAACTTTGTTACCACTGCTTCCCACTCTGTGAAACTTCCTTCTAGGAAAGAATTCAACCAAAGTTTAGCATTGCCTCCCAATGAGAAAGGAAACAAGCTAAGTTTGATCACTTCATCTAGCACCCCATTAATCTTCACTGTATTGCAAATCTCATTGAATGTAGTGAGGTGCTCATATGGGCTTTCATGAGATAACCCATTGAATTGGTTGCTTTTCACCAGTTGGATCAGTGCTGGTTTGACCTCCATATTAGTTGCATTGACTCTAGGTCTAGCTATACTGTTAAAGTGCTGAGGTCCAGCTATATTGGTGTAATCAGCAAGAGTTCTTCTAACATTGTTGTTCTCCATATTTTCTGTGCTATAGTTAGAACCTTGTGGTGATGGTTGCAACAGAGTTTCCAGAGGAGGGAAAAGTTCTCTAGATGTTTGGATTCTTCTCCTCCGTCTACTCTCGTCTAAACCTTCAAGAAGAGGTTCTGCAGTTATCTTGCTCCTAGTTCGAATTGCCTCCTGCATACACAAGAACACAAAACCCTAGAATATTTGGTTAGCACAAAAAGATATAGGAGAAGATACAAAGAATAAATGATAAGAAGATAAAAGATAGCAAGATAGAAGATAAAAACATAAAATAGAAAAATGAAAACAGAAAACAGAAAAAAAAAATAAAAACAGAAAACCAAAAAAAAAAAACAGAAAACAAAACAAAATAAAATAAAATAAAATAAAATCTAATCAAATCAAATCAAATAAAATAAAATAAAATAAAATAAAATAAAATAAAATAAAAACAAAAAAAATAAAAACAGAAAAAATAAAAACAGAAAATTAAAAACAGAAATTCAAAATTAAAGTCAAAGATAATCAATAATCACACAAATTAACCAAAATATGATGTCACAAACTTGTTTAACAATCGGCAAGTATGACCGAATCGTTTCAAGTAATAAACTCGGTAAGACCAAGTATCGTTCTCCCAAAGGACTCACGACCTAGTTTAGTTATGTGATTTGTTGATTAGCTAAGACTTAAGAACAAAATAATTGGATTTTACTATGCAAAAGATGAAAATAAACATGTATGCATGAGGTTGATCAATGGCTAAAACAAAAGACAAGCACTTTCAATGAAATATATTGATGAATATGTTGTTGGGGGTCAATTTCATCTTATCCACTCTCATATATTTTAGGAATTCAACATTCAAGTCATCATTGTTAATGCCACTCTCTAAATTACCTTTCAAGAAGGCTTCTCCCTAATTACGAGTTCATACGATTCCTAGCATTCCTAATAATTAGTTTTTTTAGCACAGGAGCTTAAGGCAACCAATATATTATTGGGAGAAATTCCCCGGATCTAGACTTCCCCGTACGTTCCCGTATCGACAAAATCAAAAATCATGCATTGAATGAGTTAAACAAAGCAAGCATTGAGCAAAGAGGAAAAACCCTAACTAATGATGAAAGAAAGCATAAGTCTTAGATTAAGATACAAGCACAAATTCCATATATGAGAGCTTCAAAAGATTACATTGATTCCCCAACAAACATACAAGGTTTAGTTCACCATATTCATGGTGAACCTAGATGAACAATAATGAAAGAATGAAAGATAAAACCCTAGAAAGGTGAAGAGGTAGCCTGAGCATCCAAGATCCTCCTTCAAAGGGGTGGAAGAGAGAGTGTTTGCTTCGTTTCTGCCAAAGATACAAACCCTAGGACGTCCTAAAGCTTATATACTATTCTAAAATTACAGAAAATCTAGGTCCAAGCCCATAAGTGTGCCGCTCAGCGGTAAAGTGCCGCTCAGCGGTAAGTGCGTGAGTAGTTTCTTCCCCTCAGCGGCCATTTTGCCCCTCAGCGGTTCCAACATGAACTCCTGAGTGCCGCTCAGCGGTAAACTGCCGCTGAGCGGCAGTTGCGGCTTCTCCTTTTGCACTTTTTGATGTCTTTTCTGATTCCATCTCTCTCCTTCTTCACTTCTTTCACCAAATTCACCTTAAAACCTGCACAAAAACACTGAAATCAAGCATAAACCTGTCCAGCTCTCTTATTTCTGAAAATATGACTAAAAGCATGATTTCAAGCTAGTTTCTAAGTGTTAAAGGTTGCTTTTAGTATCAATTTAAGCATGAAAATAACAGTTTTTCAACTGTTATCAACCATTCTGCTCTCTCTCCTTCAAATTTTAACTGCCTATTATCATCACTAACAAAATCTCCACAATGGTGGACCACCATCTTAATACGTTCCTAGCAAGTTGCTTTTATAACCTATACATTATGGGGGTTAACAAGTCTTTGGAATATTACAGTCCTACCACTACGGGAACACTAACTCACTAACTAAACACTCACATCGACACTGACAGGGGGACATGGAACAAAGTAACATCCCCACTCATAGATATGGGACCACTACAGCTGATAAGCAATTCAACAAACAAAATTCAGGACCATAATGTCTAAACTACAATGTAACAATTGAACATGCAAAATGAGGACCACAAATCATTATAAAAATTGTTACCGACCAAAACAAAAACCCAATTGTCGAAGACGCACATGTTCATAAAAGCAAAAAGAAATTTATGTGTTCAAACAGAAAACCAAAGACGAAACTAAATACCTTACCTTAGTTCGCGTCAACTATCGGCTGGATTCTCTTCGTCTTGTCCAAAATTGCAGTTGGTCATCGTCTTCCGCTTCGTCTCGCTGCAAGGAAATGAAATCCCCAATTCCAATTTCAAATCCCTAATTCTGATATCTTAAACTGAATAAGGGTACTAAATAATGTCACATCAGCACTATTTATTTAATCAAAACACTCCACGTAAGTCATCAGCACACATCACCACATATTATATTGCACAAAATATATTGTATTAATGAAGAATTAATATAATTAATGAGGTGGAAATTTATGAGGCCAATAAATACAATATTAATGTTCCGGTAAAATCATCTTTATTCCAAATTACTATCAGAATACACAAGGTGCAGTTTTTTCTGACTTGAGTGTCGAAGTATTTTCTACAGGACCACTCCTCGCCGAGAGGACAACTTAAACACTAGACGAACGGATTAGCATAGTGAAGGTCATATCTTCAGGCAGAAGAGGCTAGGATTGAAGACGGACAACCTCAGACCCCAATTAAACCGAAATAAATGGCACCCACTGTGGGGCCCGAGGCGTGTAGAAGAAACCCAACTTGAGACCACAATGGTAGAGCAGCTCCAGTTAGGGGTGCGTCAGGAGATGCAAAGGCAGATGCAAGAACTAAGGGCAGAGGTGGCGACTTTAAGGGTTGAGCGTGATGATGGCCAGAGGGAGCAATCAGTGCAGCAGTCAGTGATCCCGACACAAGAGCATCAAGTTGATATTGATCGTATAGATCAGGCGGAGAATAGAGGCCAAGAGGAACCAGTGCTGTGAGGAGAAATGCTCAGGATACTCAAGATAACCTAGGGAACCATTCGGTCAGTGAGGAAAACCCAGCCACAGTGAATCATCCCGAGAGGGGTAACCATATTGCGCTAGTGGAGCGTCCCGATCAGGCAGAAGGCCTTCATCCCTTTACAATAGCAGTAATGAGGGCTTCAATACCCGAAAAAAAAAATGCTACCCACAATGGATAAGTATAATGGAACGACTGACCCAGAAAAGCACCTACGGTCTTTCGTGGATGCTATGGTGGTTTACTCATCGGATAATCTAGTCTGGTGCCGGGTTTTTTTATTTATCCTTGAAAGGAGAAGCCTTAGATTGGTTCCACTCTCTAGAGCCTGGGATAGTTCTTGGATTCACGATGTTGCGAAACTTGTTCAGTCAACAGTATGTGTCTAGCAAAGCAGAGGGTTTGACATACCTTGCGCTGGTCAAGATACAACAAGGGAGGGAGGAGACGATGAAAGACTACATGGATCGGTTTAATCAAGCGTTCAGTAGAGGAAGGATGTAGATAGGAAGCTCATAATAAGTACCTTGACGACCGCATTAAAACCTGGACCTTTTGCTGATTTTCTATATGTCGAGGAGCCGCAAATGCTTGGAGAGCTGCAAAACAAGGCAGCAAAGTTCATACGCGTTGAGAAAATGTGCGCCTTTCTGAGGGAGCAAAGAGAGGAGGCAGCACAAGCGGTTAAGCCCAATCGTGAAAACAAGGAAGGAAAACAACTATTCGTTCCAGACGAACAAGGGGGTGATGCAAGGCCCTGATATACGAGTTACACACCTTTGAATGCCTCCAAGGCGACGGTGCTGGAGGAGGCACTACGGGCGGACCTGTTCGTAGTAAAACGAGTACCTACTCCACTAAATGCTGATGGGGGAAAGCATTGCCAGTACAATCAGAATCTAGGGCACAATACTGAAGATTGCGTAGCCCTCCAGGACAATATAGAGAGATTGGTGAGAGTTGCGCATTTGAAAAGGTATGTATTGGGAGAGTTGCAGAGAAAGGCCTCAAGGAAGACAATTGGCAATCTGACACGGTCGATCGGCGGTATGACGATTCGCGTAGTAGGAGCAGGAGTAGGGAACGACCTCTTAGGGGTCACATCAGTTAAGTACAATTTGTAATATGATATTCAAGAAATAATACCGGATGTTTTTAGATATTTGTTAGCCCTACTCACAAACCTTAATTATCACTTTCTTTAGAATATTTTTTAATTTTCTTCCTTAATCGAAATTGATAATAATGTTGTTAAAAAATTATTTTATTTTATTAATATTATTAATACTCAAGTTGCAATAGTAAAGAGGAAGACATAAGATGGAGAAAAGTAGATCAATAATAAGTATGAAAATAACTTCATATTGTTTATTAGTCATGATTATTTCTTAAAATTTTGTAGGAATACAATTTCTTCTATCAATTTTTCACTCTAAAGTTCTTCTTACAAATTATAACTTTTTTGTACACTCTTGCATGCATGTATTCATCACGTTATTTGCAAGACCATGAGCTCCTGATAAGAAAGTAAAGTAAATGGTTAAAATTAAAAGCAATAGGAAAGGTAATTATCCAAGTTATGAAAAAATATTTAATAAAATGAAATCTAAATAGAAATGTAAAACTATGGAAACAAGTAATTATTTTGAGAGAGTGCATACCAATGTTGTAGGCAATGGACTTCATTAAGTCACAAGTAGTAAAACATTTATAAACAGGATCAAAGGATAATTTGTTGTAGTGTGATTTGCTCTCCTTTATACAATTTTTATATAGGTTTAAACCCTCCCTTGGTCCTCAATTTTGTATGGAAATCTTAGTTCGGTCCTCTTTTTTTCATCTGTCTCAATTGGGTCATATTTCTTGTAAAAATAAATACATTTTACCGTAACTGTTAACTGGTCTCAGACGACGTTAAATTGATATGAGCTGTATTTTTTCTTTTATCGACGTGGCATTGTGCACTAAAATTGAATGTGTCTTGTGTTTTATCTAGGTGGCCTACCAAGCCCTAACATTTAAGGGCATCCCCTCTCAACCAAAGTATATTTTCGTCTTGGGGAAGAAGAGGAGGTTCGTCTTTCGTCTTTCGTCTTCGCCAAGCACACTGCTGTCTTACGTCTTGGGCAAGCACTGTGGTCTTGAGGTGGTGGTAAGGATGTCTCGTTCATCTTTCTCTTGCAAATGTTTGGGTTTGGCCATGCAACGCAGTAGTGGCAGTGTTAGGAGGTTGGGTGCAAAACCTACATGCTTCTACGGTCAGAATATTGTTCCGTATTGCGATAACCCCTAAAAAAACAAGGGGAAAAAATTATGGGGTTGTTGATAGGATGTCGTTGAAGCTATCAAATTAATACTACTTTTCAAGGCAACTTCAGTATTGCCAAGTAGTATTCAAGAAAGTAGATAGGGTTAAAGTAACCCTGAGTCGTCTCCCAACGAATACGAAATTGCCTTTTAATATTTGAATCTTATGAATGCAATGCAATGTTCAAGAATAAAAATGATGTTTGGAGAAGGTTTAGAGAACAAATAAGAAACTTAAACACAGTTATGATGAAATAGGTTAATTCCACTGCTTTTCCAAGATAGATTCATCATCGGTTATTCACAGATAATTGTTCAATTGATTATTATTTAAGTTTTAAATTAATTAAAATACCTTCTTAATTAATTTGAGGGCGATCATGCATTTAACCAAAGTAAATTCTCAATCAAATGCAAAACCTTTCTAGATTATTAACAATAAATTCAACCAAAGTACATTCTCAATCAAATTCTATTGTGTTTAATCATTAAATCTCCTAATCAAGTTAAAAGTTAATCAATCAAAGTAAATTCTCAATTGATTATAGTTGAAATTATTACTACCAATCAAAGTACATTCTCAATTAATAGTAAAAACCATTTAATCATATGAAATTTCCTAAATTAAATCAAAGTAGAATCTCAATTAAACCTAGCAACCCTAGAACTCATATAATCAATATTCATGTAGATTCAAACACATTATGATGCAAAAATCTTTGTTTTTAATTTGATAGAGAGATGAAAGAAATAGAGAGAAAACAACTTAATTCAATAATCAAAATAAACAATTGCATTAACTCAATCTAACCTCAGAATCCATAATGGAATTACAGCAGAATAGCCCTAGATGCTTAGCTCTCCATGAATGGAGTTGAATACAAGATGAAAGAAAAAGTGAGAGAAGTAGTGAATGAATGAATGAAGTGATGTCCCCCCTGGGTCTCTTTATATAAGGCTTGATTGGGCTTGGACTCTAAATATTCAGTTGACAGAATCTTTTATCTTATATCTTCCAAATAACTAAAAGATTTAGATCATTATAACACTATTTGGAAGATATTTTTTGTTGATATTCCCAAATTAAATTAATTCAACAACTGAATTTTATCTTTTAGCTTTTCTGACTTTCCAAAATTGCATAAATGCCCTCAAATTTCTTCTATCTGCACTTTAGTCCCTTCTGAGTTTCCCAAAATATCACCAAAAGTTCCTGTTTGACCAGACTTTGACCAGAGAAGGCTTGTTGACCAGCTTTGACTCATATGGTCGTGACCAATGGGAACTTTCCATGTGTAAGCCGCTTTCCTACCGAAAATTAGGGTTTTGTAGATTGGGGGAAAGGGCTTTCTCTGTGTCGTCATGCGACCTGCTTTTGCACCGTGAATGAAAAACGCTTCTTTGCTTCTCGCACCAGGATTTTCAAATGGAGATGGCTCACGGCTTCTGAATTGGATTTCTGTATGGTTTTTCTGAGTGCAGGTGGTGGCCGTTTTGGAGTTCGGTGACGGCGGCGCGACTATGGGCTTTGCAATGGTGGTCCGATTGCGGAGCGGAAAGGATGGTGGCGCGATGATGATGGATGGTTCGAGATTGGCGAACCCGCGAGGAAGATGACGGTGGCCATGGAAGAAGGTGGTGTGCGGCATGGTGAGGCGGTTTCACGATGAAGAAGGAGAAGTGGCGGCATGGTTGATGCGGCGCGAAGAAGATATATTAGCCGTGCATAACGGCAATTGTGCGTGACGGCAGCTGTGCGTAGGCGTTGGCGATGAGGTGGTTGGTCAAATCTAGGGTTCATAGCGGCGGCGCGACATTGGGGTTTGCGATGGCGGCGCCTTGCGGCACGGTGATGACGGCGGCATGGTAGTGGCGTCTAGGGTTAGGTTAGGATGATGAAATTAGGGTTTCTGTTTGGAGAAGATGATGATGTGTCAAGGGTGGTGACGTGGCAACAACTGATTGGTTAATTTGGTGTGTAGAGGATTAATGACATGGCAACTTCTTGATGGTTAGATGTGTGGGTCTTAGATTGCCATGTGGCATGATCTGGTGGAGTCTAGTTTAGGAGGGGTGTGTATAGGAAACTTAGGGAGGTGTAGTAGAAAAGGCTTAGTGTTTGGGCTTGGTTGTTGGCCTGTTTCAGAAATAGGAGTGTATGTAGGGATTTTAGGAGGTGCAAGGGTAAAGTTTGTCTGTTTGGCCCATCTGTACGTCTCTTTAATTCCCAAACCCAACAATTCCAATCATCACAAATCATCTTCAAATCAATCATTCAAGCACATGAATTTCATCAAAAATTTAATTTTAAAGCATAAATGTGGGCATAAATATGCACTCATCAGTTGTCGTAACTTCAAGGTCAGTTTGATATAACCATTAATCTCTATCTATTTATTTGGGTTTTGACGAAGGAGTGTGTGTTCTTGTTGAACAGGGTGGGAGTGGAGAATTGGTTGGTTGCAACTTCTTTGAGTGGTGCATTGAAGAAGGAAATGAAGGAAATGGACTAAATGTAGAAGAAAGGACTAGCAGTGTAAGAAATGAAGAAGTGGGTGTGATGAGCATGGAAGACAATGTGTTGGAGATGGAAGAAAGATATGGTGAAAAGATCAGACTGGGTTTTATAGAGAAAAGTTTAGTTAAGTTGGATAAGTGGTTGAAATTGTTAGTGGGGATGATCTTTGTCATATTTGTTTTGAATGTAATTGTATTAGTAATGTTGGTGAAACTTGGTTGATGTTGTGTCATCTGTGATCAGAGTTGAAACTTGGCTTATATGTAATGTGTGTTTTATTAAGGCTTAATACCTCTTTTGGTCCCTCTTCATAAGGGAAATGTTCAAGTTCGTCCTACCTTTTTTAAAAAGTTCAATGTGGTCCCAACTTGTGAAAAAAGTGTCCAATTTAATCCTTTTTGGTTACGGCGTCAAATTTTTAACGGTGCAGCTGCCACCCTAGACAAAATTTAATGACATGTACAGTTTCTCTGACTATGTGGCAACCCTAATTCCCAAATCCTAGCTTCCTTGTGCCGCCAATTCCCTAATTTTCATTGCAGAGACCTTCGTCCCTCCCATCCTGCGAGGGGCTAGCCGAATTGTAACCCATGTTGTCGGACCAGAGCTATACGAATTATAGCCCAATTCAGCACGAACTCATCACAGCAGCTCCAAAACACAATTCCAACAAAATCAATTTCGATTACTGCCTTCTTCTAGTGCTTCCATGCCTCGAAAACCCTATTTAAACTTCACTAACCCTATTCCACTCTGCAATTTTTCCCTTCGTCCCCTAAAGAAAACAAAGCCCGCAAATTAGGTTTCCTCGCCGCGGACCAGATTAAATTCAGCAGAACAGAATACTGCCCTGGCCTGTTGGTGAACAGACGAAGGGTTCCGGCGAATCAGCCTTTAGAGTTTATCAAAAATTTCCTAATTGAGTTGCAGCTTGTTGTTATCAGATATATCCAAATGAAAGCACTTTATTCCAAATTGAGTTGCATGTTGTTGATACCGCAAGCTGTGTTATTTATTTTGAAAGTGATACCACCATGGTGATACCCAATTTGGATTTCCAATTCCTCCAAAATGCTTATCCCCAAATCGCGATTTCTATAACCCAAACCCTAACTCAGAATTTTTTAATCACTGCCACGTGAACTTTAATGAAAAACACTATCACTACCACGTTATGAAGCTAAACAGCCACGTTGCACAGATCACTCCACGCTGTCAGCTAGATTGTTAAATATTTAACGCCGTGACCAAAAAGGATTTAATTGGACACTTTTTTCACAAGTTGGGACTACATTGAACTTTTTAAAAAAGGTAGGACGGACTTGAACATTTCCCTTATAAAGAGGGACCAAAAGAGGTATTAAGCCTTTTATTAATGAAGGTGAGTGATTACAGTGATAATGTGTGTGATTTAATTTCTTTTAATTATATTGTTACTTTAAGTGGAATAATCATAAAGCAAAATCATGACTAAGTGGAATAATCAGAAACATCATAAAGCAATGTACCAATAAAGATGATGACTGATAACGAAATTGGGCAATAATCACTTTCTCATAACCACAAACATTGTCTTACATCATAACAGAACCTGTTCAAAATGATAAGAACATTGTCTTACATATTCAAAATACATCATAACAGAGTGTGTTGAAAATGATAGAGCAAACATTTGCTACAAAATATAAATAAGTTAAGTACATTAGATCATTCATTTCATCATTCATCAGATAAAGGCATAGTTGTTTCGTGAGTAATAAGGACATTGGTTAGTACCAAGCATATTAGACTCTTGAGTTATTGGAACATCTGTTGGTGGAGGTTGGGTGACTTCTACAGATTGGGCAGTAGGAACCTCTACTGTTGGAGGTCTTTGTGGACAACCTTTTTTGTTGTGTCCAAGTTCTTTGCAGATGGCACATTTTTTCCTCTGCCCACCCTTTCTTAATTCATTGTTATTCTTCTTCAACTCCCAATCCTCCAGTCTTCGTTTCTTCTTGGGCCTTCTTGGCATTGTCCTCTTCTTTGGTGGTAATATATCTAAATAGGGTGTAACATCCCAGACATGTTGACCATTGATAGGGTTAATTATTTTGTTGTAATTCTCTTCATAGGTAGACTTCCTAAACCAGTGCCTGATAACAGTTGAAAAACTGTTATTTTTATGCTTAAAATTAATACCAAAAGCAACCTTTAACACTTAGAAACTAGCTTGGAATCATGTTTTAGTTCTTATTTTTGGAAATAAGAGAGTTGGACAGGTTTATGCTTGATTTCAGTGTTTTTTGCAGGTTTTAAGGTGAATTTGGTGAAAGAAGAGAAGAAGGATAGAGATGGAATCAGAAAAGAACTAAAAAATTGCAAAAGGAGAAGCCGCAAGTACCGCTCAGCGACAGCTTACCGCTGAGCGGCACTCAGGAACACCCGTTGGCTCCGCTGAGGGGTGAAAATGCAACTGAGGGGAAGAATCAACTTCTCGCACTTACCACTAAGCGGTAGTTTACCGCTGAGCGGCACTATTTTGGGCTTGGGCCTAATTTTCTGTATTTTTTAGAATAGTGTATAAGCTTTAGGACGTCCTAGGGTTTGTATCTTTGGCTAGGAGGAAGCAGAAACAGACTTTTCACCCCTTGGGGGTAGATTGGGAGATAGTGACGACTCTCCTCTTCTCTTTCTAGGGTTTTTCTATCTCTTTCATTCTTTCATTATTGTTCATCTAGTTTCACCATGAAAATGGTGAACTAAACCTTGTATTGTTGTTGGGGAATCAATGTAATCTTGTGAAGCTCTCATATATGGAATTTGTGTTTTAACATCTTACTTTAAGATACATGCTTTCTTTCATCATTAGTTAGGGTTTTTCCTCTTTGCTTAAGGCTTGCATTGTTTAACTCATTCAATGCCATGATTATTGATTTTGTCGATATGGGAACGTACGGGGAAATCTAGATTCAGGGAATTTCTCCCAATAGCATATTGCCTAGACATAGGAATATGAGGGTTGGTTGCCGTTAAGCTTATGCACTTCAGAATTAATTATTAGGGATGCTAGGAATTGTATGAACTCGTAATTAAGGATAGGCCTTCTTGCAAGGTGATTTTGAGAGTGGCATTAACAATTGATGAAAAGAATGATGAATTCCTAAAAGTATATGAGAGTGGATAAGATGAAATTGATAACCCCAACAACATACTCATCCATTTAATTCATTAAAGTATTTGTATTCCCCTTTTCCATTGATCAAATTCATGCATACATGTTTAATTATTGTCGTTTGCATTTAAAACCTAAAATCAATTGTTAACAAGTCTTAAATAATCAACAAATCATATAGGTAACTAGGTCGTGAGTCCTTTGAGACAACGATAGTTGGTCTTACCGAGTTTAATTACTTGATACGATTCGGTCACACTTGCCGATTATCAAACAAGTTTTTGGCGTCGTTTTTCGGTGTTCATAAATTTGTCATCAAGTTTTTGGCGCCGTTGCTGGGGACTCATGGTTTAACTAGTTCATTTGTGTGATTATTGATTATCTTTGACTTGAATTTTGAATTTTGAAATTTGAATTTCAGTTTTTATTTTCTGTTTTAATTTTTTGCTTTTTATTTTATTTTATTTTTATTTTATTTTATTTTATTTTATTTTATTTTATTTTATTTTATTTTATTTTATTTTATTTCATATTATTTTATTTTTTGTTTTTATTTTTTTCGGTTATTATTTTATTTTATTTTCTGTTTTTATTTTTTCTGTTTTCTATTTTTATTTTCTGTTTTTATTTTTTTTGTTTTTATTTTATCTTCTTATGTCTGATTTTATATCTTCTTCTCTATCTTTTTGTGCTAACAAATTTTTCTAGGGACTTGTTTTCTTGTGTATGCAGGAAGCAATTCGAACTAGAAACAAGAAAACCTCGGAACCTCTTCTTGAAGGCTTAGACGAGAGTAGATGGAGGAGAAGAATCCGTACATCTAGAGAACTTTTCCCTCCTCCAGAAGATCTCTTACAACCATCACCACAAGGTTCTTACCATAGTACTGAGGAGATGGAGAATAATAATACCAGAAGAACTCTTGCAGATTACACTAATGTAGCTGGACCTCAGCATTTCAATAACATAGCAAGACCGAGGGTCAAGGCAGCTAATATGGAGGTGAAACCGACATTAATCCAACTGGTTAAGAGTAACCAATTTAATGGGTTGTCTCATGAAAGCCCATATGAGCACCTCACAACCTTTAATGAAATTTGCAATACAGTGAAGATAAATGGGGTGTCTGACGAAGCAATCAAACTTAGGCTGTTTCCATTCTCATTAGGAGGCAACGCTAAGCTTTGGTTGAACTCTTTTCCATAAGGGAGCTTTACAGAGTGGGAAGCTGTGGTGACAAAGTTCTTGAACAAATACTTCCCACAATCCAAGGTAAACAAAGGAATGCAAGAGATCTCATCTTTCAGGCAAGGCATGGTGGAATCACTAGGTCATGCATGGGACAGATATAAAAGCCTATTAAGAAAGACTCCCACGCATGGATTTGACGAAGTGGAAGTAGTCCTAATCTTCCTTGGAGGTCTTGGTTCACAAACCAAGATGATGCTTGACGCCTCAGTTGGAGGAAATATCAAATGGAAAACTCCAGAGGAAGCTACAGAAATAATTGAAAACATGGCTACTAATGATAATGAGCTGAACAGTGAAAGAGGAGCTCCTATTCAACAAAAAAGAGTTCTACAGTTGCAAACCAATGATGCCTTGCTAGCACAAAACAAGATACTAACTCAACAATTGGAGACTCTCACAAAAACACTTGCAAAACTGCCAAAAGAGTTAAAGACTATTGCACAGGTTCAATCACAGTTGTGTGAATTATGTGGGGGTGACCATATCAATGGTCAATGCGCCTTTCCAGCAGAAGCTTTAGAGGATGTTAACTTCATGGCCAATCAATTTCCATACCGTCAGGGGAATTTCAATCAAGGGTGGAAACCACACCCAAGCATTGGTCAAGGACAAAGTGGGCAAGCTGGACAAACTGGGCAATTTAACATGCAACAACAACAACCAACCTTATGGCAACAAATTTCTATACTTAATGAAAGATCAATAAGGATGGAAGAAACTCTTCAGCAATTCATACAGAAAACTGAATCTTCTCAAAAGAGCACTGAAGCTGCTATTCAGAACTTGGAGATTCAAATGGGTCAGATTACTAAGCAGTTGGAAGAAAGGCCTAACAATAATTGTGGGGCTAATACTGAGGTTAACCCCAGGGAAGAATGTAAAGTCCTAGATGTAAATTTTGAAAAAGTTGAGTTGGAAAAAGAAGAGAGAAAAGAGAGAGAAGAGAAAGAAGAAGAGAAAAATTTGTGTGAAGATTGAGAAAGTGAGTAAAAAAAGAAAAGAAAAAAAGAAAGAGAGAAAATCATATGAAAAACCCTTTCGTCATCCAAAGAAGTATCATAGGAAGGAAAAGAAATTTAAGTGCTTCGTGGAAATCTTCAAGAAATTGGAGATTAAAGTTCCTATGATTGGGACATTGCAACAGGTTCCTGGTTTGATCAAATTTCTGAAGAAGTTCAGTAGAAAGAAGAAGAAAAAGAAGAAGGAACTTGAGCTTTATTGGGTCAACCTAGTGACGTTAAAAGAGCGCTTGCTAGGAGGCAACCCAGTGATTTAAGAACTTTTAATTTTTGGTTTGGTGATGTAATTTTGAACTTTTGGGTATTTTTGTTATAAGTTTGTTACAGGGTTTACATCTACTATGGATGTTAGGCGGAAGAGTATCTACTGAAGGATACTATGTTTGTATACACCTATTGATGGGTGTTGGTAAGAAAGATTTGCATCTACTGAAGGGTGCTGGAGGATTTTGGGTCATGCTCGTGACGTTAAACAAGCGCTACTTGGGAGGCAACTCAGTTGATTGATTTTATCTGTATTGTTTGTTTTGATTCTGCTTTAGTTGCATAATAGGGATTGAATGTTTGAGTGATCTGAGAACTTAATTGCAGGGAGAGGGTGAGGGGCATAAGTAGAAGGCACCTAGGGTAAGCTAGGAAGAAGAAAAGCACAACACGAAAGTGCCGCTGAGCAGCAAATTGCCGCTGAGTAGTGGTCTCGTAAAATGGGTTTAGGTTGCCCCTTAGCGGAACCCGAGCCCATAAGGGTATTTTTATACCCTAAGTCACGCTTTGGCCTCTATTTTTAAATTATTCTCTGCACACACACTCCTAAACACTTTTCCAAAGGTTCTCTACATTTTCCTTTCATTCCTCTTTAGAAAATCTCCCTTCGACTCACTTTCTCACTAGTTTTCCATCTAAGTTTGGGGTTGGGAGAGAGCATCATTGATGGGGCTGAGTTTTTCAAAACACTAGAGCAAGATTTGTTTTATCAATCACTTTTGTTTTTAGAATAGGGTTTGATGTACTCAATTGGAAACTTTGTCTGTTATAATGGTTTACTTATGATTCTGATTGTTTGATAAGTAATGCTTGATGATACTCTGATATGGATTGATGTTAAGATGTGCACATTACATGCTTATACAAGTGGTTCACAAGTTTTGTGAACAAATGCATGTTATTGTGATTGTGATTGTGATTGTGATATTAAGCAGGATGTGTATGTCAAATGTGAATGAGCTTATATGTGAGGTTTTGAGCTCCAGAGTTTGTGTGAATGAATGTTATTACTTTGGAAGCATGAATGACTTTGCCCAGGTTTTCTATGATTGAATTACTTGCTTGTTCGCATCATATGATCAAGGCCATTTGTTGGTAACCCTTGTATTAGCCAATTTCATGAAATGAGCCATTAAAAGAGAACACTATGTGTTCTATCCTTTGAACCCCTAGCCTTGAACATGATTTGAAAACCCTTGTTGAAAAGCTTTACCTTGAGTTAAGTAGAAAATATTTTGTGGTATTGGCAAATGTTCAAGTTTGGGGTTGTTGGAAAATAGAAAGGGAAATTGAAAGCATTGAGCAGAAAGAAAAAGAGAAAGAAAAGAAAGGAAAAAGTAAAGCTCAATGCAAAAGAAAGTTGGGGAAAAGTAAGAATGATTGTGTTTATATGATTCTCTTAACTCAAGGGTTTTGTGATCTAGAAAAACCAATTTTCTTGTTAGCCCAGCCACATTATAAGCCATTGAAAAGTCCTTGTAATGATGCATGCTTGTGAATTTATTTGATTGTAGTTAAATGGAAGGCAAAGTCAATTCATTGTGACATTGTAATAGTAGAGTGAATGAGTGATTACCTCTTATACACTTGTGTTTGAGTGAAACACTTTACTGAGTGAGGAAATATTCCATGAGCACATGAACATCCATGCTTAGTTGATTGATCATTCATGAAAAATAGCATTTGTTGGATATTAAGTGACTTTGTGACCACTAAAGCATGTGTATGTCTTGATTGAAGTCGTTGTCATGAGCTTAATTGAAGTTTTTACTTATCTTGAAAAGAGGATTTTTGAATGGAGTAAACCATTGTATTGATTGGTAGAAGATTGAGTTACATTTTGTTTGCTTGAGGACAAGCAAAGTTCTAAGTTTCGGGTTGTGATAACAGTTGAAAAACTGTTATTTTTATGCTTAAAATTGATACTAAAAGCAACCTTTAACACTTAGAAACTAGCTTGGAATCATGTTTTAGTTCTTATTTTTGGAAATAAGAGAGCTGGACAGGTTTATGCTTGATTTCAGTGTTTTATGCAGGTTTTAAGTTGAATTTGGTGAAATAAGTGAAGAAGGATAGAGATGGAATCAGAAAAGAACTAAAAAAGTGCAAAAGGAGAAGCTGCAAGTACCGCTCAACAGCAGTTTACCGTTGAGCGACACTCAAGAACACCCGTTGGCTTCGCTGAGGGGTGAAAATGCATCAGAGGGGAAGAATCAACTTCACGCACTTACCGCTGAGCGGCACTATTTTGGGCTTGGGCCTAATTTTCTGTATTTTTTAGAATAGTATATAAGCTTTAGGATGTCCTAGGGTTTGTATCTTTCGCTGAGAGGAAGCAGAAACACATTTTTCACCCCTTGGGGGTAGATTGGGAGATGGTGACGACTCTCCTCTTCTCTTTCTAGGGTTTTTCTATCTCTTTCATTCTTTCATTATTGTTCATCTAGTTTCACCATGAAAATGGTGAACTAAACCTTGTATTGTTGTTGGGGAATCAATGTAATATTGTGAAGCTCTCATTAATGGAATTTGTGTTTTAACATCTTACTTTAAGATACATGCTTTCTTTCATCATTAGTTAGGGTTTTTCCTCTTTGCTTAAAGCTTGCATTGTTTAACTCATTCAATGCCATGATTATTGATTTTGTCGATATGGGAACGTACAGGGAAATCTAGATCCGGGGAATTTCTCCCAATAGCATATTGCCTAGACATAGGAATATGAGGGTTGGTTGTCGTTAAGCTTCTGCACTTCAGAATTAATTATTAGGGATGCTAGGAATTGTATGAACTCATAATTAAGGATAGGCCTTTTTGCAAGGTGATTTAGAGAGTGGCATTAGCAATTGATGAAAAGAATGATGAATTCCTAAAAGTATATGAGAGTGGATAAGATGAAATTGATAACCCCAACAACAAACTAATCCATTTAATTCATTAAAGTGTTTGTATTCCTCTTTTCCATTGATCAAATTCATGCATACATGTTTAATTACTATCGTTTGCATTTAAAACCTACAATCAATTGTTAACAAGTCTTAAATAATCAACAAATCATATAGCTAACTAGGTCGTGAGTCCTTTGGGAGAACAATACTTGGTCTTACCGAGTTTTATTACTTGATACGATTCGGTCACACTTGCCGATTGTTAAACAAGTTTTTGGCGTCGTTTTTCGGTGTTCATAAATTTGTCATCAGTGCCCAATATATTCTTCTACATTTATATTCAAAAATTTCATTGCAGTTATGGCATGAGTACAAGGAATGCCAGTAATTTCCCATTTTCTACATGTGCAGTCCATGTTGTCAACATTCACAACAAATTGCTGACCAAATTGTGAAACATGTTTCACTTCAAATAATTTTTCTCTTGACCACCTGTATTTAATACACAATTCGAAACACAATTAGGTGGATCAATATAAATGGAAACAAACTTAACATGAATGAAAACACACATCATAAAAGTTACCTTGGTAACCAATATCTCGTTAACCAGGACTCCTTCTGAAATCTTTTAAAAACCTTGGGGAAGATTGAACCTTGATATGATGTCATCTTTGTCCTGTTGGCAGCCCATCTCTTCATTATGTAAACCCTAATGTCTTCTAACATGCTAATAATAGGCTTAGACCTACTATTAACTAGCACACTATTAAAGCCCTCAAACATGTTGTTCAAGAGAGTGTCACATTGTGATCTAGAGGTGAATCTAGATCTTGACCAAAACCTGGGGTAAGTGAATATAACTAGTCAAGTATGTAAATGTGAACTGTGAGTTTATCAAATAATTATAAGACTTAATACATACCTAGGTGGGATGGCAAGCAAATATTTAAATGCGTCTAAATTTATGTCTTTAATATTCCTCATTTCAGCCTCCCATTGTTGTGGATGTGTGGTTGTTGCTGCCCTCCACATGAGACGTTTAAGGTTTTTTCTAGGAATTTTTTTTTTCTGAAGTTCGAATATAAATGCATAACACAAAATCTTTGTTCTACACCAAACAGAAGATCTTGGATAACTGGCAAAAGACCCTGACATATTCAAGATATTTTAATTAACATTTGTGTAATGAAGATATTCAGTTATATGTACAAGATATTGAACATGGACTGACCTTTTGTTGGTCTGAAATAAATGTGCATCATGCACATACAGCTGCCCCACCAAGGTCCTCAATAAGGTGCTCCAAGAACCAAGTCCAGGAGTCTTTGTTTTCTACCTCAACAACAGCATATGCTATGGGCAACATTTGTTCATTTCCATCTCTTCCCACTGCTATTAGTAACTCCCCTCCATACTTGCCTTTCAAAAAGCATCCATCTAACCCAATAATAGGTCTACAACAAATGAAGCTATCCTTGCATGCCTTCAAGCATGCATAAAATCTTTGGAATATGACCTCACCATTACTATTATCAACTTTAATTTGTATTGTTGTACCTGGATTTGTTTTCAACAGCTCATGACCATAATCATGAAGTCTTCTAAATTGATCTTTGAATGACCCTTCAACCTTATCGTTTGCCATGGCTCTTGTCCTAAAAGCCATATTTCTTGAAATTCCTATATTCCATTTCCTAGTGACTTTGTCCCTAATGTCCATGACCTTCATTGTAGGGTTTTCTCTCACAGTTTTCTCCATCCTTTGACTTAACCACTTTGAAGTCATCAACTTTACATTGAAATCTCTACTACAACTATGAACATCAAACACTTTTCTTAGAGTCCATGCATTGACATCACTCCTAAAGGAACAATAGGCATACCATTTACAATTTCCTCTTCCATCCAAGCACTTCACAAAAATCCTTTTCTTGTCATTCTTAATAAATTTTAAACTTCTCCCATTACTTAGTGCATAAGTTCTTATGGCATCTGTGAATTCATTTTTCTCAGCAAAATAGGTTCCTACTTCCCATTTATAACCCTCCAAAGTTTTAGGCATACTAAAAGTGGGAAACCTTATCTTAGTGGACCCATCATTGTCCTCACTATCTGATCCACTAATCAACTCCTCTGATAGCCACTCATTGTCAGAGAACCAACGGACATCATGAGTACAATCATTATCTGTTGACCGTGAAGACTCAAGTACTGCAATGGAAGCTTCTTGTCTCACATTTCCTTTAGAAGTCCCAATGTCACAATGCACGCTGACATCAATTAGACTTTCTTCACTCAACCTACATCTTCGTCCTCAGTCTCTGCCTCATGTACATCATCACCCTCACTGTCCTCTACATCATCATCCTCTCCTAAATCCTCTAGCTCAAAATCATGTACATCATGCACCTCAGCTTCCTGTACATGATGGACCTCACCATCCTCAACCTCACGGACCTCAACATCCTCACCATCACCCTCATGGGCATCACCCTCTCCCTCAACCATTTTTGTTCCAACTTCAGTATGATCCTCACCATCACCCTCATGGGCATCACCCTCACCCTCAACCATTTTTGTTCCAACTTTAGTATGATCCTCACCATCACCCTCATGGGCATCCCCCTCACCCTCCACCATATCTGTTCCAACTTCAGTATGGACCTGACCATCACCCTCATGGGCATCCCCCTCACCCTCCACCATTTATGTTCCAAGTTGACCATCACCAACAACCTCAACCTCCTCCACTTGTGTTGCAACATCACCTTCATCATCAAGATGACCACCAATCCAATCAATCATTTCTATTATTTCCATTTCCATCATATTATGAACCACATACAGATGAACTTCATCATTTAACCTAGCAATGTTCAACATATGCATGGCACCCCTATCATCAGTTAATAATTCTAACCTATCTAGGTCCAGAGACTGACCTCCTAAACCGTACCATAATTCTTTGATGTCCATATGACCTAATTCTTTGACAGAGGCTACTATGGCAAAATATCTCCACAGGTCTGGATCACAAGACCATTCTGCTCTCTCTCCTTCAAATTTTAACTGCCCATTATCATCACTGAAAAAATCTCCACAATGGTGGACCACCACCTTAATACGTTCCTCATCCATATGAGCAAGTTGCTTTTATAACCTGTACATTATGGGGGTTAACAAGTCTTTTGAATATTACAGTCCTACCACTACGGGAACACTCACTAACTAAACACTCACACCGACACAGACAGGGGGACATGGAACAAAGTAACATCCCCACTCACAGACAGGGGACCACGACAGCTGATAAACAATTCAACAAACAAAATTCGGGACCACAATGTCTAAACTACAATGTAAAAATTGAACATGCAAAATGGGGACCACAAATCATTATAAAAATTGTTACCGACAAAAACAAAAACCCAATTGTCGAAGACGCACATGTTCGTAAAAGCAAAAAGAAATTTATGCGTTCAAACAGAAAACCAAAGACGAAACGAAATACCTTACCTTAGTTCGTGTCAACTATCGGCTGGATTCTCTTCGTCTTGTCCAAAATTGCAGTTGGTCATCGTCTTCCGCTTCGTCTCGCAACAAGGAAATGAAATCCCCAATTCCAATTTCAAATCCCTAATTATGATATCTTAAACTGAATAAGGGTAATAAATAATGCCACATCAGCACTATTTATTTAATCAAAACACTTCACGTAAGTCATCAACACACATCACCACATTCTCTGTGCACCACGTGGTCTTAATTTAACGTCGTCTCACACCACTTAACGGTTAGGGTACAATGTGTTCATTTTTACAAAAATTATGACCCAATTCAAATAGTTGAAAACATGAGGACCGAACTGAGATTTCCAATACAAAATTGAGGACCAAGGGAGGGTTTAAACCTTTTATATAATATAGGGAGTGGTTGTTCAGAATAACATTTGAATGTAATTTAGCTTGGCATAAATAGCCATCAGTTTTTCCATTTAATTCAGCATGTGAAAAACCCAAAAGAATCATGACCATATCAAAGGCAAATATATGATATTTTATGGGTGATTGACAGATTATATTGCACAAATATATTGTATTAATGAATAATTAATATAATTAATGGGCTGGACAACTATGAGGCCAATAAATACAATATTAATGTTCAGGTAAAATCATCTTTATTCCAAATTACTATCAGGATACATAAGGGGCAGTTTTTTCTTACTTGAGTGTCGGAGTATTTTCTACAAGACCACTCTGACCGGGAGGAAAACTTAAATACTGGACGAACGGATTGGCATAGTGAAACTCATATCTACTGGCAAAAGAGGCTAGGATTGAAGACGGACAACCTCAGACCCCATTAAACCGAAACAAAAAGGAAATTATCAAAGTTATGAAAACATATTTAATAAAACAAAATGTAAATAAAAATGTAAAACTATGGAAACAAATATCTAGTTTGAAAGAGCGCATACCAGTGTTGTAGGCAATGGACTTTATTAAGTCATAACTAGTAAAACATTTTTAAGTAGGATCACAGGATAATTTGTTGTAGTGTGATTCGAAATCCTAAATACATTTTCTATATAATAGAGGAAATGGTTTTTCAGGATCACATTTGAACAGGATCACAAATATACACTTAACTTTGCATGAATTTTTCCATTTAATTAAACCCAAAAGAATCACGACCTTAATTAAAACTCCAATAGTTTTTATCTGTTTTTCCTATATCTTTTTTAGGTATTTTTTAAGGATTCAAAATTTGAATAAAAGATAAAGTCTTTTGTATTATTTTAAGAAAGCTAACCATTATAATTTATAGAAAAAAAATTATTATAGTTTTCACGGTTAAAAATAGTTACTCAATAAAATCTATTTAATAGGAAAAATATTAATAACTTATTTATTGTTTTAACATATAATTATTATGTTTCATATTTAAATTACAATATTTAAATATTGAGATCTAAATCAAATTTATAAGGAATATTTTTTTATACTTTTTCATTTTTAAAAATATTTAGTCAATTAAATATATTTTAATTAAAAATATATCATTAATCTATATATTATTTTAGTATATAATTAACATATTCAATTAATATCATTTTTTACTATGTGTCATATATTTAAATATAGTATTTAAATTGTTAATATAAATTTTTTTAATACGTATATATATATATATATATATATATATATATATATTTACATTGTTCAATAAAAATTTGGTTAATGTAATATTACAAAAGTGTAAATAGTTACTTTATAATTAATGTTTTTTGTTCTATTTTATTTTGGGATTCTATAATGTGTCTATGTTGTTGTAATATAATTTTTATTTTTTATGCAGAGTGTTATCTTTATTTTTTTTGTTAAATCCGCAATGTTGTAATATCATAGTGGTACATAGTGGATAATCATATTATAATGATATTATTTTATAAGTTTCTATTGCCATTTTTTAATGATATAAAAAGGTAATATCTAAATTATAAAAATTTATTAAATTATTATTTATGAAACACCAATATGAAAACATTTTAAATAATATTAAAGGTAATATATATTTAAAGTATAACGATAGACTAAGTGAATTCCAAAACATAATGAAATAAGACAATTAGTTGTATTCAAAAGTAGTTATGTTATAGAAAACTATTATACGCTTTCTCATTTAAAAATAGTTAGTCAATTAAATCTATTTAATAATAAAAATATTAATATACGTTAAGATATAATTACTTTGAAGGTAAATTTTGACTATTTTAATATTTAAAATACAATATTAAAATATTGAAATCTAAACACGAATTTAAAAGAATTTATTTTTATACTTTTTCGTTTTTAAAAATAGGTAGTCAATAAAATATGTTTTCATTAAAAAGATATCATTAATTTACATCTTATTTTAATATATAATTAATATATTCAACTAATGTAATTTTTGAGTATGTGTCGTATATTTAAATATAGTATTTAAATTGTTTATATAAAATTTGAGTTAATATATATATATATATATATATATATATATATATATATATTTGCCTTGTTTAATAAAAAATTAATTAATGTAATATTATAAAAGTGTAAATAATTTATTTACAATTAATAGTTTTTTGTTCTATTTTATTTTTGGATCATTTAATGTGTCCATGTAGTTGTAATATAACTCTTAGTTTTTATGCAGATTATCTTCATTTCTTTTGTTAAATGCAAAATGTTATAATATCAATTATACGTGACTATTATGTATTCTGACATCCCAATTATACAGAAGGGATATATAATAAAGACGTCATCATGCATAATATAGGAAAGCAGTTAAGAGTACTTAAGATTATAGTCATCCTCAAATTAACTTCAGAACTTAAAACTTCAACTCCAAAGAGATCTAAACTATAAGGTGAAAAGGAAATAATGTTTCAAAATACAGAGAATAGCTAATAACATCCTACGAGACTAGGGAACAACATTGTCCTCAACCTCCAAAGTCATCTCCAATGAAACCTCCTCGCCATCTGCTCCCATCCAAGTGGATAATCATCGCAAGAAGAAACATACATAAGCAATGCAAACAAGCAAGGGTGAGCTAGATATAAAAAACATGTTATTCAATCACACACGACATGCAAAATTTACTCAAACATGATAATATGACATCACAAAACTTGTTGCTTATAAACTGACTCGTCCGGACTAGAATGATTCCAAAACCCTTTATCTATTTATTTGTATTGTTATATCCATAATAAAAATATTAAAAATAAAATATTTTATATGAAATTTTAGAATATTATTAAGATTTCTTTAACATTGTAATCCAAATATATATCCTATATTCAATAATTCTTAAATCACTTTATTAAAACTCTTTACGAAGTCTAATGTTAATGTTGATTAGTTATAATCAAATCATTATATATAAAACGTACAGTATTTTATATTATCAATTTATTATCATTAACATTAATTATAACAAATCAATTGTTTATTATAATTAATGTACGTTATTATAAAATTGACAATTAACAAATAATACATTATTAAAAAACAAAATATGCATCTTCTAATTAGACATAATATTATCTGATAAAGGTCCATGACTCATAGATAATTTAAAATAATAAATTAAATTTTAAGTTTTTACAAATTTGAATATTTTTATTTAAGTTCTAAATTTTAAACAATACAAATTTATTTTAAATATTTTAAAAATTTAAGAAAATTACCTTCCAATGAAAATTCAATTAAAATATTAAAATTAAAAAAAAACACTCAATTAAATCAATAAAATATATTTAATTAATACGTCCTAAAAATAATATATTTATACTGTGCAACATCTACCTACACAAGTTCGATCAGGAGATAGGAAGATCCGACAAAAGTACGAAATTCCTATAATAAGATCAGTTCTATTAAGGACAGGTCGTATTGATGATTTTAATTCACATTATATCTTAATGCCCTACTCACAAACCTTAATTATCACTTTCTTTAGAATATTTTTTAATTTTCTTCCTTAATGGAAATTGATGATAATGTTGTTAAAAAATTATTTTATTTTATTAATATTATTAATACTCAAGTTGCAATAGTAAAGAGGAAGACATAAGATAGAAGAAAGTAGATCAACAATAAGTATGAAAATAACTCAATATTGTTTATTGGTCATGATTATTTTTTAAAATTTTGTAAGAATACAGTTTCTTCTATCAATTTTTCACTCTAAAGTTCTTCTTACAAATTATAACTTTTTTCTACACTCTTGCATGCATGTATTCATCATGTTATGTGCAAGACCATGAGCTCCTGATAAGAAAGTAAAGTAATTGGTTAAAATTAAAAGCAATAGGAAAGGTAATTATCAAAGTTATGAAAAAATATTTAATAAAATGAAATCTAAATAGAAATATAAAACTATGGAAACAAGTGATTATTTTGAGAGAGCGCATACCAGTGTTGTAGGCAATGGACTTCATTAAGTCACAAGTAGTAAAACATTTGTAAACAGGATCAGAAGATAATTTATTGCAGTGTGATTCGCAATCCTTAATACAATTTTTATATAGTATAGGGAGTGGTTGTTCAGAATAACATTTGAATGCACATTTTTCTTGACAAAACAAATCATCAGTTTTTCCATTTAATTCAGCATGTGAAAAACCCAAAAGAATCATGACCATAATTAAAACTCCAATAGCTTTTATCTCAACTTTTCCCATATCTTTTTTCTTAGTATTTTTTAAGGATTCTAAATTTGAATAGAAGATAAAGTCTTTTGTATTGTTTTAAGAAAGCTAACCATGAATTTATAGAGAAACACTATTATACTTTTTCACATTTAAAAATAGTTAGTCAATAAAATCTATTTAATAGGAAAAATATTAATAACTTATTTATTATTCTAATATATAATTACTATGTTTAATATTTAAATTAGTATATTTGAATATTGAAAGCTAAACCCAAATTTATAAGGAATTTTTTTTATACTTTTTCATTTTTAAAAATATTTAGTCAAAAAATATATTTTAATTAATATATATCATTAATTTATATATTATTTTAATATATAATTATCATATTCAACTAATGTAGTTTTTGACTATGTATCATATATTTAAATATAGTATTTAAATTGTTAATATAAAGATTTATTTAATATATATATATATATATATATATATATATATATTTACATTGTTCAATAAAAAATTAGTTAATGTAATATTACAAAGGTGTAAAATATATCATTAATTTATATATTATTTTAGTATATAATTAACATATTCAACTAATATATTTTTGACTATGTGTCATATATTTAAATATAGTATTTAAATTGTTAATATATTTTTTTAATACGTGTATATATATATATATATATATATATATTGATAGCCTAAGTGAATTTTGATAGACTAATGAATTCCAAAAATAATGAAATAAGACAATTAGTTGTATTCAAAAGTAGTTATGTTATAAAAAACTATTATACGCTTTCACATTTAAAAAGAGTTAGTCAATTAAATCTATTTAATAATAAAATTATTAATAACTTATTTATTACGTTAAGATATAATTACTTTGAAGTTAAATTTTGACTATTTTAATATTTAAAATACAATATTTAAATTTTGAAATCTAAACACGAATTTATAAATAATTTATTTTTATACTTTTTCGTTTTTAAAAATAGTTAGTCAATAAAATATGTTTTCATTTAAAACATATCATTAATTTACATCTTATTTTAATATATAATTAATATATTCAATTAATGTAATTTTTGACTATGTGTTGTATATTTAAATATAGTATTTAAAATTTTTTATATAAAATTTGATTTAATATATATATATATATATATATATATATATATATATATATATATATATATATATATATATATTTGCATTGTTTAATAAAAAGTAATTAATGTAATATTATAAAAGTGTAAATAATTTCTTTATAATTAATAGTTTTTTGTTCTATTATATTTTTGGATTATTTAATGTGTGTTGTAATATTACTCTTAGTTTTTATGTAGATTATCTTTATTTGTTTTGTTAAATGCGCAATGTTATAATATCAATTATACGTGACTATATATAATTGGTGCATAGATAATCAATTCATATTATAATGATATTATTCATATTTAAATAATATTCAATATCATAAAATATATTTAATTAATACGTCTTAAAAATAATATATTTATTTTTATTCATATATATATATATATATATATATATATATATATATATATATATATATATATATATATATATATATATATATATATAACATGGTCTCTAAGAAAAGATTTTTCTATTAATTTATCCGAATCATAGAGTCTATTATAATAGTTGCATATTACATGAATTTATTATGTATAATAATGGTGAATGTATTATGTATAATAATAATGTATATGTTATACAGAGGTTGAGGGACGACTTCTGAACCAATACAAGTTAAGCAGGATGCAGCAGAAAAATGAAGAATAGTTTAAGAAGAAAGAAAAAAAAATTATGAGTGTTTTATGTGATGTTTGAAAGCATAATGTATTTTTCAGTATACACTCTTTATAGATGACATACTTGTCTATTCTAAGACTCGGGAAGAACATGAAGATCACCTTAGAACAGTGCTTGGGATATTGAGAGAAAGGAAGCTTTATGCCAAACTGTCCAAGTGTGAGTTCTGGATGACAGAGGTTCAATTTCTGGGGCATGTCATTTCGGCTAGTGGAATCGCTGTAGATCCAGCTAAGGTACAAGTTGTACTTCAGTGGGAAAGGCCCAAGACTGTTACTGAGGTAAGGAGTTTTGTGGGTTTGGCGGGCTACTATCGTCGCTTTATCGAAAACTTTGCCAGAATAGTAGCGCCGTTGACGCAATTGACCCGAAAAGATAAACCTTTTGTGTGGACTGACAAGTGTGAAGTCAACTTTGAAGAACTAAAGCAAAAGTTGACTAGTGCTCCAGTATTGGTGATTCCTGACACAGGCAAACCTTTTGAGGTTTTCTGCGATGCCTCTTATCAAGGATTAGGATGTGTGCTGATGCAAGAGAAGAGAGTGGTTGCGTATGCCTCAAGACAACTCAAAGTGCATGAGAAAAATTATCCCACTCATGACTTAGAGCTCGCTGCGGTGGTCTTCGCTTTGAAGATTTGGAGACACTACTTGTATGGAGCACAATTTCGAGTTTACAGTGATCACAAGAGTTTAAAATACCTCTTTGATCAGAAAGAGCTAAATATGAGGCAAAGGAGATGGATGGAGTTCCTTAAGGATTATGACTTTGATCTCTTATACCATCCTGGGAAAGCTAATGTAGTAGCTGACGCTTTGAGCAGAAAGACGGTGCACATGGCTTCGTTAATGATTAGAGAGTTGGAGTTAGTGGAAGAGCTTAGAGATTTGAGATTACAGGTTGAATTAGAGCCTGACGTCATCAGATGTAGTAGATTGGTAGTATCCAGTAGTATGATGGAGCGTATTAAAGAGGGTCAGTTATCTGATGCCGAGCTTCAGAAGACAGTGGCTTTAATTGGCACCGATAAAGGAAAGGACTTCAACACAGGGACGGATGGTCTCTTGAGGTTCAGAGGTCGGACGTGTGTCCCTAATGATGGGGAATTAAAGAGATTAATACTAGAAGAAGGACACCAAAGTCGTTTTAGCATGCATCCAGGCATGACTAAAATGTACCAAGACCTTAAGGAGTCTTTTTGGTGGTCCGGTATGAAGAGAGATGTAGCTCAGTTTGTTGCCTCTTGTTTAACGTGTCAGAAAGCTAAGATAGAGCATCAGAGACCTGGGGGTCTGCTGCAGCAACTTGAGGTACCTGAATGGAAATGGGATAGCATCGCGATGGACTTTGTTACCCATTTGCCACGCACTGTTCGAAGACACGATGCAATATGGGTAATAGTGGACCGATTGACCAAGAGTGCCCACTTCTTGGCTATCGACTTGAGAATGTCTATGGCGAAGCTAGCACAATTGTATGTTAAGGAGATAGTGAGGTTACATGGGGTGCCTTCGAGTATTATATCAGATAGAGACCCGAGGTTCACATCCAGGTTTTGGCAAACCCTTCAGAGTGAGATGGGAAGCAGATTACAGATGAGCTCAGCTTACCATCCCCAGACAGATGGTCAGTCAGAAAGGACGATCCAGTCCTTAGAAGATTTGTTGAGAACATGTATACTGGATCATCTGGGAGTCTGGGATGAGGTGTTACCATTGGTAGAGTTCACTTATAACAACAGTTATCAGGCCAGTATCGGTATGGCTTCGTTTGAAGCCTTGTATGGGAGGCATTGTAGGACACCCTTGTGTTGGTTTCAGGAGGGAGAGTGCGTGTTAACAGGGCCAGAGATAGTTCAGCAGACTACAGAGAAGGTGAAGCTTATACAGGAGAGGATGCGGGCATCTCAGAATAGGCAGAAGTCCTATGCTGATCGGAGGCGCAGGCCGTTGGAGTTTGCAGTTGGGGATCATGTGTTCCTCCGAGTGACTCCTACTACTGGTGTAGGAAGAGTCATTCGTGCTAGGAAACTATCTCCTAGGTATCTTGGTCCTTACCAGATTTTACGGCGCATAGGACCGGTAGCTTATGAGATAGCCATGCCACCCCGGCTGGCTAACCTCCATCCAGTCTTTCACGTCTCACAGCTTAGAAAATATGTACCAAATCCGTCTCATGTACTAGAAGTTGAAGATGTTAGTGTCAGAGAAGATCTATCCATGGAGGTACAACTAGTCAGAATTGAGGGGAGCCAGAACAAGTGGCTTAGAGGCAGAACCGTCAGTTTGGTCAAAGTCATCTGGGATGATAGAACGGGTGACTATACCTGGGAGCTTGAGGAAGAGATGCGCGAGTCATATCCTCAACTATTCATTGGTAAGTCTAATTTTCGAGGTCGAAAATTTTTGATGTGTGGGAGAATGTAAGGTCCTGAAAATTTTATGGGCTAGGGGGCCCTATTTTCTGAGGCAGCCAGGCCCAAAGGGCCAAAGGCACCATGACCTTAGGAGGGGTTTCCTCTTTTTCCCAACTCTGAACCTATTTCCAGTTTCCCTTTCTCTCTCTAAAACTCAGTTCCACTTTTCTTCTCCTTGCTCTGACTTCTCTCTACCTTTCCACCACTTTCCACCGTTCAAATTTCAAATAGGTGGTATTCTTTCGCTCACAGAGTTGAGGGCTTCCATTCTATCCGATTAGAATTTCATTTGGACGGGTAAGTCAAATTCTCCACTCTTCTTGATATTAGGGCATGCAACTTTACTGGTTGCATGGAGCTCATTTTGATTCTCTGTCTGTTCTAGCTCTAAGAGCTGTTTTCCATCACCAATTAGGTGGTTGTAGGTCACTGTTGGGATTTTCGCTGTGAAGGCATTGTTAGGGCACTATAGTTGGCTGTACTGTTGATTTCCAGGTAAGGGGAGATAGTTATTTTTGTTTGAAATTAATTTATGAGATATATGCATGTTGAATCTTGAATTGGTGTGTTGATTTAAACTGTTATGTACCTGTTGAGTATAAATTGGCTTGTGTTATGATGCTGAAAATTGTGCATGTAAAAATGTATTGGTTGTAAGTTGTTATGATGGATTTGATTGATGAAATATAGATGGGTTTAGTGAAGAAAAGAGGAATGGAGTTTTCTGCATATTTATTATATAAGTATGGGTACTGTAAGAACTTTTTGTTTGAGAAATATAAAAAGGAAGAAAAGGGTTTCGTGAGTATGAAAGTGGTGTGTAGCATTGTGACAAAGAAGGAGATTCTGGCTTCTTTTAGTTGGGTATTGCCTTGGTTATAAGACTTGGTAATTTGGCTTTTTAGTTCTGAAGCATCTTGTGAGTGGCGCGGGATTGTTAAGTCCAGAAGGTGGGAATTTTCTTACTTCTTTGATTTGCTTTTATTTTGCTTAAAAATAGGAAATTGGGGAGATTGAGAGTTGTTGGTGTTTGTTATAAAAAAAAAAAAAAAAGACCTTGTATGTCCCGCCTTGGGTGTTGGAAATATTTTCTTTTATTTGGATGTGGTGGAAAGTTAAGGGCAGAGGGGAGTAATTCATGATAAATCATTGTAAAGTAGAAAGAGAAAAGGGCTTATAGGCTTTGTTGGTACGTTTTTGTATTAAAGAATGGTGGGTCCCGCAAGATTTTATGAAGGAAAATTAATATTAAATAAAGATAAGGTGGCCTTTATTAAGAAGTTCATGTGCAGGCTAGAAATAGAAAAGAAAGGTTTGTTTTTCTTTTAATGGTTTTCCTGCAGGGATTTATGTACCTATATTATTATATTATATTAATAAAGTATAAATTTACTTATAGGTTTAATAAAATGGAATGTACTGTCACATTGCCTTTAATAGTTTTTATTATATTTTAGTTGTAATATAAATGTTTTTTTAAGAGAAAATACTAAATGAAGTATGTGGGTTGTGGTATAAAATAAAAGTTGCAGTGTGATTACTCGGGTATGTCGGTGAATATTAGTGAGTTACTTGGTTTGAGAAGTATGACTGAAGTGTATGTTTCTATGAAGAGGTTGGTTAATTGTGGCTGTATAAGTATGTGATTATTGAGTAACGGAAACATGTTTCAAAGTACTAAATCTCTCGGTGAGATCCTTAGTGTAGAATGATTGCATGGTAGCTCAGTCTTGGGGGTTTTCCTGACGCTCCAATGGTCTTTCATTCTCAAGTAGAGAGGATTGATCCATGTGGTGAGGAGTAGCAGGAGGTCCTAGTCTTGGAGGCTTCCAGTATGCTCCAGGGCGCGGAACGGATTAACCTCGTGAGTGTGGTAGGGTGGAACCCATTGGCAACGGCTTTGCAAAGCAGTAGAGGCCACCACGAGTGCATAACCCGCCATAGCTCGGCAATCATTCTGGTCCGGACGAGTCGGTCTATAAAACAATGAGTCTTGTGAAGTCAATGTATCATGTTTGAGTGACTTTTACATGTCGTGTGTGATTGAATAACATGATTTTTATATCTAGCTCACCCTTGCTTGTTTGTATTGCTTGTGTATGTTTCTTCTTGCGATGATCATCCACTTGGATGGGAGCAGATGGCGAGGAGGTTCCTTTGGAGACAGCTTTGGAAGTTGAGGACAATGCTGCTGCCTAGTCTCCTAGGATGTTATTGGTTGATCTTGTAGTATGAAATATTATTTCCCTTTTAGCTTACATTTTAGATATCTTTAGGGTTTAAGCTTATATTCTGAAGTACTTTGAGGATGACTGTAATTCTATTTACTCTCAACTGCTTTCCTATATTATGCATGTGAACGTCGTTATTATATATGCTTTCTATATAATTGGGATGTCACATTTATGGTATCAGAGCAGTTTCTGTCTTTAGAAAATCCTGTAGGGTATGTGTGTGCCTTGCTTATGCTTGTGTACTCTGAGAAATGTCTAAATCGTTGTCCTTATTTATTTGAGATGGGCTGATTTTTCCTCCTCTGTGTGAACAGAAGATGGCACCTAGGCATCCTCCTCCTTCTCCTCCCCCACAGGCCGATCCATCTGACTCTAATCAGATGTTAAATGCGGTGCTTCAGGCGTTGCAACAACAGAATGCTGCATTGGTTCAGCAGAACACCGTAGCTTTACAAAATCTGGAAGCCGCGAGGGTAGCTGCAGAGAATGCAAGAGTGTCATCTGAGAACACTCAAAGGCAACTTATGGAAGTGCTGACTAGTGGCAGGGCCACTCCAGGTGCTTCTTCCTCTGCTACTCCTGTCCAAGAGTGGAGTCTGGAGAGCTTTCTCCAACATCATCCGGCACGATTCACTGGAAAATGCAGCCCTGACGAAGCTGATCACTGGTTTAGGGACATGGAAAGGATCTATGAGGCCAAGGGGTGTCCTGATGAGAAGAAGCTGGCCTACACCCAATATCTATTGACAGGGGAAGCTGGCCACTGGTGGAGCAGCATGAAGATGATATTAGAGAGGAGTGAGACTCCTATTACTTGGGAGCTGTTTAGGGTCAAGTTCTACACCGAGTACTTCCCTGACAGTGTCAGATTTGCCAAAGAAGTGAAATTCCTGGAGCTGGTACAGGGCAACAAAACAGTATCAGAATATGCTGATCGTTTCAAACATTTGCTCCGCTTCAACACTATGGCGGTAGATGAAGAGTGGCAATGCAGGAAATTTGAGAACGGCTTGAGAGTTGATATCAAGCTACTTGTGAAGGGGTTACGCATCAGAGAGTTTCCTGCTCTGGTGGAGATGGCTCGTGACATGGAGAAGACCAAGAAGGAATCTGAGGGGCCTCAGAGACAGCAGAGCCAACCACTGAGGGTTGGTGGACCCGTGATGTCCAGGGGAGGCTCTAATTCTAGGAGTACCCCTTTCTCTAGACCCACTTCCTCCGGGTCCAGGGGGTCTTCCTCTCAGTCATCGGGGCAGTCCAGCTTTGCCAGCCCCGTGAGATGTTTTCGGTGTGGTGGACCACACCTCCAGATTGCTTGCCCTCAGCTAGAAGGGTATAGAAGGTGTAATATCTGCAAGCGAGAGGGGCACTATGCCAGAGACTGTCCTACTGCGAGGAGGGCAGGACCCCAGCCACGCCAGGCTGGCAGATCTATTCAGAGGGGTGGGCACAGACCACAGGCAGCAGGGAGGGTCTATGCGTTGACCGGAGCTGAGGCAGCCAGCACAGGTAATCTCATAGTTAGCAGTTGCTTGTTATTTGGAGCTTCGTGTGTTACCTTGTTTGATTCGGGGGCGACACACTCTTTCGTGTCTAAGGCTTGTGTGGAGAGGCTCGGTCTAGTTGTCAGAGAGCTTCCGTGTGATCTGGTGGTGTCTACACCAGCAGCGGGGTTAGTCAGGACATCAAATGTGTGCTCTAGATGTCCTATTGAGGTAGAGGGGCGCAGGTTCAGAGTGAACCTTATTTGCTTACCTCTGCAAGGGCTAGAGGTAATTCTAGGAATGGATTGGTTAGCCGTCAATCATATTCTCTTAGATTGCGGTGGGAAAAAGCTAATATTTCCCGAAAAAGATGAAGACCTGTCGTTATCACTCGGTGTATTGAGGCAAGACATTTTTGAGGGTTCCAGTTGCTTCCTAATCATGTTTCATATGGACGGGACTTTCGATTTAAACTCTTCGGCGCATGGGAACCAGAGTGTAGACCTTCTAGTTGTGAATGACTTCATGGATGTCTTTCCTGAAGAAGTTCCTGGCTTACCTCCTCCGCGGGAAGTGGAGTTCTCTATTGATCTGGTCTCAGGAGCAGGGCCAGTATCTATAGCTCCTTATCGGATGGCTCCGGCCGAGTTGGCTGAGTTGAAGAAACAGATTGAAGAGCTGTTAGAGAAACAATTTATCAGGCCGAGTGCTTCGCCGTGGGGTGCGCCAGTGTTGCTGGTAAAGAAGAAGGATGGTAGCTCAAGATTGTGCGTTGACTATCGGCAGCTGAATAAGTTGACGATCAAGAATAAGTACCCGTTGCCGAGAATAGATGACTTGATGGATCAACTATACGGAGCTACGGTATTCTCCAAGATTGATTTGAGGTCGGGTTACCATCAGATTTTAGTGAAAGCCGATGATGTACAGAAGACAGCTTTCAGGTCCAGATATGGCCACTACGAGTACGTAGTTATGCCTTTTGGTGTGACTAATGCTCCAACCATTTTCATGGATTACATGAACAGGATCTTCAGACCGTTCTTAGACAAGTTCGTGGTGGTATTTATAGATGACATACTTGTCTATTCTAAGACTCGGGAAGAACATGAAGATCACCTTAGAACAGTGCTTGGGATATTGAGAGAAAGGAAGCTTTATGCCAAACTGTCCAAGTGTGAGTTCTGGATGACAGAGGTTCAATTTCTGGGGCATGTCATTTCGGCTAGTGGAATCGCTGTAGATCCAGCTAAGGTACAAGTTGTACTTCAGTGGGAAAGGCCCAAGACTGTTACTGAGGTAAGGAGTTTTGTGGGTTTGGCGGGCTACTATCGTCGCTTTATCGAAAACTTTGCCAGAATAGTAGCGCCGTTGACGCAATTGACCCGAAAAGATAAACCTTTTGTGTGGACTGACAAGTGTGAAGTCAACTTTGAAGAACTAAAGCAAAAGTTGACTAGTGCTCCAGTATTGGTGATTCCTGACACAGGCAAACCTTTTGAGGTTTTCTGCGATGCCTCTTATCAAGGATTAGGATGTGTGCTGATGCAAGAGAAGAGAGTGGTTGCGTATGCCTCAAGACAACTCAAAGTGCATGAGAAAAATTATCCCACTCATGACTTAGAGCTCGCTGCGGTGGTCTTCGCTTTGAAGATTTGGAGACACTACTTGTATGGAGCACAATTTCGAGTTTACAGTGATCACAAGAGTTTAAAATACCTCTTTGATCAGAAAGAGCTAAATATGAGGCAAAGGAGATGGATGGAGTTCCTTAAGGATTATGACTTTGATCTCTTATACCATCCTGGGAAAGCTAATGTAGTAGCTGACGCTTTGAGCAGAAAGACGGTGCACATGGCTTCGTTAATGATTAGAGAGTTGGAGTTAGTGGAAGAGCTTAGAGATTTGAGATTACAGGTTGAATTAGAGCCTGACGTCATCAGATGTAGTAGATTGGTAGTATCCAGTAGTATGATGGAGCGTATTAAAGAGGGTCAGTTATCTGATGCCGAGCTTCAGAAGACAGTGGCTTTAATTGGCACCGATAAAGGAAAGGACTTCAACACAGGGACGGATGGTCTCTTGAGGTTCAGAGGTCGGACGTGTGTCCCTAATGATGGGGAATTAAAGAGATTAATACTAGAAGAAGGACACCAAAGTCGTTTTAGCATGCATCCAGGCATGACTAAAATGTACCAAGACCTTAAGGAGTCTTTTTGGTGGTCCGGTATGAAGAGAGATGTAGCTCAGTTTGTTGCCTCTTGTTTAACGTGTCAGAAAGCTAAGATAGAGCATCAGAGACCTGGGGGTCTGTTGCAGCAACTTGAGGTACCTGAATGGAAATGGGATAGCATCGCGATGGACTTTGTTACCCATTTGCCACGCACTGTTCGAAGACACGATGCAATATGGGTAATAGTGGACCGATTGACCAAGAGTGCCCACTTCTTGGCTATCGACTTGAGAATGTCTATGGCGAAGCTAGCACAATTGTATGTTAAGGAGATAGTGAGGTTACATGGGGTGCCTTCGAGTATTATATCAGATAGAGACCCGAGGTTCACATCCAGGTTTTGGCAAACCCTTCAGAGTGAGATGGGAAGCAGATTACAGATGAGCTCAGCTTACCATCCCCAGACAGATGGTCAGTCAGAAAGGACGATCCAGTCCTTAGAAGATTTGTTGAGAACATGTATACTGGATCATCTGGGAGTCTGGGATGAGGTGTTACCATTGGTAGAGTTCACTTATAACAACAGTTATCAGGCCAGTATCGGTATGGCTTCGTTTGAAGCCTTGTATGGGAGGCATTGTAGGACACCCTTGTGTTGGTTTCAGGAGGGAGAGTGCGTGTTAACAGGGCCAGAGATAGTTCAGCAGACTACAGAGAAGGTGAAGCTTATACAGGAGAGGATGCGGGCATCTCAGAATAGGCAGAAGTCCTATGCTGATCGGAGGCGCAGGCCGTTGGAGTTTGCAGTTGGGGATCATGTGTTCCTCCGAGTGACTCCTACTACTGGTGTAGGAAGAGTCATTCGTGCTAGGAAACTATCTCCTAGGTATCTTGGTCCTTACCAGATTTTACGGCGCATAGGACCGGTAGCTTATGAGATAGCCATGCCACCCCGGCTGGCTAACCTCCATCCAGTCTTTCACGTCTCACAGCTTAGAAAATATGTACCAAATCCGTCTCATGTACTAGAAGTTGAAGATGTTAGTGTCAGAGAAGATCTATCCATGGAGGTACAACTAGTCAGAATTGAGGGGAGCCAGAACAAGTGGCTTAGAGGCAGAACCGTCAGTTTGGTCAAAGTCATCTGGGATGATAGAACGGGTGACTATACCTGGGAGCTTGAGGAAGAGATGCGCGAGTCATATCCTCAACTATTCATTGGTAAGTCTAATTTTCGAGGTCGAAAATTTTTGATGTGTGGGAGAATGTAAGGTCCTGAAAATTTTATGGGCTAGGGGGCCCTATTTTCTGAGGCAGCCAGGCCCAAAGGGCCAAAGGCACCATGACCTTAGGAGGGGTTTCCTCTTTTTCCCAACTCTGAACCTATTTCCAGTTTCCCTTTCTCTCTCTAAAACTCAGTTCCACTTTTCTTCTCCTTGCTCTGACTTCTCTCTACCTTTCCACCACTTTCCACCGTTCAAATTTCAAATAGGTGGTATTCTTTCGCTCACAGAGTTGAGGGCTTCCATTCTATCCGATTAGAATTTCATTTGGACGGGTAAGTCAAATTCTCCACTCTTCTTGATATTAGGGCATGCAACTTTACTGGTTGCATGGAGCTCATTTTGATTCTCTGTCTGTTCTAGCTCTAAGAGCTGTTTTCCATCACCAATTAGGTGGTTGTAGGTCACTGTTGGGATTTTCGCTGTGAAGGCATTGTTAGGGCACTATAGTTGGCTGTACTGTTGATTTCCAGGTAAGGGGAGCTAGTTATTTTTGTTTGAAATTAATTTATGAGATATATGCATGTTGAATCTTGAATTGGTGTGTTGATTTAAACTGTTATGTACCTGTTGAGTATAAATTGGCTTGTGTTATGATGCTGAAAATTGTGCATGTAAAAATGTATTGGTTGTAAGTTGTTATGATGGATTTGATTGATGAAATATAGATGGGTTTAGTGAAGAAAAGAGGAATGGAGTTTTCTGCATATTTATTATATAAGTATGGGTACTGTAAGAACTTTTTGTTTGAGAAATATAAAAAGGAAGAAAAGGGTTTCGTGAGTATGAAAGTGGTGTGTAGCATTGTGACAAAGAAGGAGATTCTGGCTTCTTTTAGTTGGGTATTGCCTTGGTTATAAGACTTGGTAATTTGGCTTTTTAGTTCTGAAGCATCTTGTGAGTGGCGCGGGATTGTTAAGTCCAGAAGGTGGGAATTTTCTTACTTCTTTGATTTGCTTTTATTTTGCTTAAAAATAGGAAATTGGGGAGATTGAGAGTTGTTGGTGTTTGTTATAAAAAAAAAAAAAAAAGACCTTGTATGTCCCGCCTTGGGTGTTGGAAATATTTTCTTTTATTTGGATGTGGTGGAAAGTTAAGGGCAGAGGGGAGTAATTCATGATAAATCATTGTAAAGTAGAAAGAGAAAAGGGCTTATAGGCTTTGTTGGTACGTTTTTGTATTAAAGAATGGTGGGTCCCGCAAGATTTTATGAAGGAAAATTAATATTAAATAAAGATAAGGTGGCCTTTATTAAGAAGTTCATGTGCAGGCTAGAAATAGAAAAGAAAGGTTTGTTTTTCTTTTAATGGTTTTCCTGCAGGGATTTATGTACCTATATTATTATATTATATTAATAAAGTATAAATTTACTTATAGGTTTAATAAAATGGAATGTACTGTCACATTGCCTTTAATAGTTTTTATTATATTTTAGTTGTAATATAAATGTTTTTTTAAGAGAAAATACTAAATGAAGTATGTGGGTTGTGGTATAAAATAAAAGTTGCAGTGTGATTACTCGGGTATGTCGGTGAATATTAGTGAGTTACTTGGTTTGAGAAGTATGACTGAAGTGTATGTTTCTATGAAGAGGTTGGTTAATTGTGGCTGTATAAGTATGTGATTATTGAGTAACGGAAACATGTTTCAAAGTACTAAATCTCTCGGTGAGATCCTTAGTGTAGAATGATTGCATGGTAGCTCAGTCTTGGGGGTTTTCCTGACGCTCCAATGGTCTTTCATTCTCAAGTAGAGAGGATTGATCCATGTGGTGAGGAGTAGCAGGAGGTCCTAGTCTTGGAGGCTTCCAGTATGCTCCAGGGCGCGGAACGGATTAACCTCGTGAGTGTGGTAGGGTGGAACCCATTGGCAACGGCTTTGCAAAGCAGTAGAGGCCACCACGAGTGCATAACCCGCCATAGCTCGGCAATCATTCTGGTCCGGACGAGTCGGTCTATAAAACAATGAGTCTTGTGAAGTCAATGTATCATGTTTGAGTGACTTTTACATGTCGTGTGTGATTGAATAACATGATTTTTATATCTAGCTCACCCTTGCTTGTTTGTATTGCTTGTGTATGTTTCTTCTTGCGATGATCATCCACTTGGATGGGAGCAGATGGCGAGGAGGTTCCTTTGGAGACAGCTTTGGAAGTTGAGGACAATGCTGCTGCCTAGTCTCCTAGGATGTTATTGGTTGATCTTGTAGTATGAAATATTATTTCCCTTTTAGCTTACATTTTAGATATCTTTAGGGTTTAAGCTTATATTCTGAAGTACTTTGAGGATGACTGTAATTCTATTTACTCTCAACTGCTTTCCTATATTATGCATGTGAACGTCGTTATTATATATGCTTTCTATATAATTGGGATGTCACAATAGTTATAGTCAAATCATTATATATAAAACGTATAGGATCTTATATTATCAATTAATTATCATTAACATTAATTATAACAAACCAATTGTTTATTATAATTAATGTACGTTATTATAAAATTGAAAATTAACAAATAATACATTATTAAAAAATAAAATATGCATCTTCCACTACAAAATATTATAATTTTTTCAGGGATTATTTTTAGCGTTCCAGCGGTTTTAACCCTTGGAAAATTTGTTTTCCACGATTACAAAAGTCTCGGGGAAAAGCAATGTCGTTAAGCATTACTGGCGGTTTTGTATGAAACCGCCACAATTTCCCGGGGTTATGGAAAAACTGCCACTATTTCTAGGGGTTTTTGCAAACCGTTGGGAATAGCCGGAGTTTCTTTTAACCGTCTCTATTTCTAGGGGTTTCCTAGAAAACTGTCGGAAATGTAGTGATAGCTCAAATTTTTATTGGTCGTGACATCTGTTACTCCATGCTTCTAGTTCAAATTAGTTTTTCATGTTTAGCTAATTAAAGACGTAAAGGTTAAATTAAAGTTTTAGTTCCTTAACATTTTTTCTTTGCTCTTTAAATCTGTCTTCACACTTAAAAAATTGTTGAAATAGTTCCCTTCGTCATTTTCTATCATAACACTTTCATCTGGATAACCTGCTAGAAATTTCTTTTGTCTATATATTACTTCTTTATTGAAATGGCCAATTTCAGCAAATTATGTGCACCTTTTTCAATTTGGTAGGTGCTTCTTTAAATGTTCTGTCGATCAATGTAAAATGTCTTATATGGACTATATTAGCAGAAGAAATTAATTTCAAAACATTTGAGAATGGGAAAACTGATTTAAAAGAAGATGTGGTGATTAAATTAAAGACGAGTAAAAACTATACAACATTAAGGACAAGATTCTAATATAATCAAGTAGGTGAAGAGGTGATATTGCTTTTAAAATAGGATATCTAAATTCAAATTTTCTCAAATTTCTTATTTGTAATCAGTGTCATGATGAGTATAAAGAGTATGTCAGCTACTAATCAAGTTATTGACACTATCATGGTCAAACTTGTTACTAATTTTGCTACTGGTGACTGCATAGTGCATGTGAATAAAATCACTTAAAGATACTAGCATATCAATACATACACAATTAAAAGGATGGCAGGTGATATTTGCATCCTCAAAAATTCATATATTGCATATCAATCCAGACATAACTAATTGTTCATGCATGTCTAATTTTCTTGATCTTCATTACACTCATCGTTTGACACGCTTCCTTGATCAGATACCTACAATATAACATAATAGTTAGTTGGTTATATATTTTAAAAAAATCATAAAAATAGATTTAGCAATTATTACCGATGGTTGAAATGCGGCAAACTTTGAAGGCAATTGTGATGTCATGTCATTGACTTGTGATGTCAATGAAGATACCTGTAACACATGAAATTATTTAAAAAGTAAGAAAAATGATACCTAACAAGTTAATCTTAAAAGGAACAAATCAAGTAATTGATAAAATATTCATTAACCTGAGTTTGTAATTCATCATTAGAAGGGGCAACTAAAGATGATCCACTATGAGAACGAACTTTGACTCTAAAGACTTTAGATGGGCAAGGACCCAAACCTAGACCGCGAACGCATCCACAATGCTCTTGGATTCCTAAAGCATGAGCTAATGAATCTGAATTGGATATTTTTTTTGATTGAGACGATGTTGTGGATTCATATGCTTCAATTTGTTCCTACATTCAACATTTAATAAAATAGTGAAATTGTCTAAATCAAAGAAAACAAGTGCATAATTCCAAAACAACAAGGCCATACATAAATAAGTGAGATTCCTTTGTTAAGAGGAGCAAAAATACAACAAAGAAAATGAAAAATTGTATATAACTCAAATAGTTAAATGTGATTCCAGTACTTAAATAGTTAGTCTTACTCAAAGTAGAGAATTTCACTAATGTGGCCATAGTGTTTGAATAACATGCTACTGAGAAAGTTCAACAGTTTCTTAAGGAATTAATGTCTACTGCTTTACGGATTATTCAATACAGTAAGATTATTCAATAGTTCAACAATTTTTGTTATGGAGAAATATTTGTTGGCATGATGATGTATACCTTTTTTACTTTATGTATTGTCTTATATATTTTTTTGTAATAAATGGTTGTTAATCATTTCTTCTATACTTGATGGAGAGGGTACAAAGGAATGATGATTGGAGAAATGAGTTTACGGTTTAAGGAAAAGAAACACTCTGTGTGCAGAGTCGTTAATCATTTCATAAACGAATTATAGGGCCTACAAGTATCTGATTCATGTCTTTTACTTATGTTATAAATATGATGATTTTGTGGTTTGCAGTAAGGAAAAGACAGTAAGTGCAATGAAGGATAATTGCAGTATGAGAAAGGTGTGAAATGTTTGGAAGTGATGATTGGTTGTAGTGTTATGGAAGAAAGAGAAAATGCGTGAAGATTATGTTTTCTTTGTTTGCCGTAACTTTTGGTTATTTTATGTTTGATATGGATAACACTAACAAGTTAAAAAAGAGAAGAAAGTTGGGTACCACTAGGTGTTATGCGCTGTCAGACAAAGTCTCTCACCTAACAAAAATGAAGTCTCCGTTTTCTTTTCTTCTGTTATGGCGGGGTAGGGGATTCACTTATGTAAAACAATTATCTATTACTTTTTATGAAGGCTTTGGAGTTTAATGTAGAGGGTTACAATGTATAAATGGTTTCCTATTTTGTCTGGCTGTGTCGTTTTCTAGTGTCTAATGAAGGGGATGACACTAATTTCAACAAATTGTACCCATTCAACAGGTTTTATTTCATCATTGTCAACACATTACTTCACAACAATTCACCAGAATGCATTCAATCCTTATAGTAAGACCTAAAGCACCAAATAAATTACAATACATGGTTCACATGTTTGTCTTACATTCAGATTCTGAAAATTAGTCAAAACTAGTTTCAGCCACTGAAAAAAAAAACTTCATGACATATTTAAATTGTAACTATACCAAAATTAGGCTTAGATAACTTACACAAATTTTCCTTGCCTCATCACTGACATAAGCTCTGTTGGTCTTCTTATGGCTAGCTATCCATACTTCTCCTCTGCTAACATTGTTTCCACACTCTTTTTCCTATGAAAATGAACAAACACATATTAAGTGTGTGATAAATATAATGAGAAATAGAAAACTGAAGAACAATATTACTTCACCGTTTCTTCCCTCTTTCTTGCAATGCTCTTCGAACCCCCCGTGTGAGCAAGAGTTTGTTGTGTCCTATTGTGTTTATTTTTTAGGGCAATCTCCTAACATTATCATAAAAAAAGTTAATAAATTATATCAGAATTTTAAGAAAAGAAATTTAGGTTTTACCTTTGTTCTTTAATCAAGTCGATAATCAACAAAAGAAGCCCAATGATCTTTATCTATTCCTTCTGGAGCCATGGCAATCAATTCATCTCTAGTACGTGTGCCATCATCTCTTTGTTGCCACAATTCTTGCTGAGAATCTCTCCATTTATGATTAAGTAATTTCAAGATGTAATTGATTTGAATATCGGAATTAACTGCAAACTTTGTCTTCAAAACATATTTTAATCAAAATCAACAACAATTATCAAATAACTTAATTATGAATTGAAAATTTACATTACTTACTTGAATGGTATTATGAATTATGTCTTCTTTGTAATCTTTAGGAATCTTCTTCCAAGTAGAATAACAAATAGGGAATGCCTTGAAGTTTCTAGCAATACTCCCTAAGAACCGATTCAATAATGTGCCACCATCTCCAATTGGTTGATATTGCTCATTCCAACGTACAATAATCCTTTCATTTTGAGGCAAATTCCAAACATCATTTGTTTTTAAGTGTTTGGTAGTCATCTTGCATTGGTCATCTATGAAGAAATCAAATTTGTGTCAAATACCCTTGTGTGAAAGAACTTCAACAATATTTATTGATATAAGTAACAGTGGCTTACCAATAACATCAACCAACCATGATCTCTTGTATGTTGATGACCTTTCTTGTTGCACTTCCAACAAAATATCTTGATTTTCATCTTGTTCATGTTCATCTTGTACATGTGAATTTTCTTGTTGCTACACAAGGTTAAATGTCAGATTAAATGAATGTAGTTGATAGGAATAGAGATCAGATGCAAGCAACAGAGAAACAAATTATATTGACAAATTCTTTTTTCTAATTAGTTTTAGTTTCAAGGTGTACTTGTGGTTCCTAGAAATGTCACAACATGACTATCAAAATTCATCAAAGTATATGCTAAGATAACATATATTATCATTTCAAAGAACATATTTAACATATTTGAAAGAACACTTACATCAACTTCAACGAGTGACTGGATAACTTCATTTGGGGGTTGACCAAACGAAAATACTTGATTTGCTGATTGAACACCAATTGCATTTGGGGGCTGAATGGTTCCAAGAGTGCATGGGCTATGGCTTGTCGGAGGTAACTTTAGTTTGTATGTTCTACAAATAAATGAATGTCAAAAAATTTCAACAACATAAATAAATTTTAATTAAACAATCAGTAAAGGGAACTTACTTCTTTGAGGCGTAGATAGAGATGGAGATGATTGGACTTTAGGTGTTGCACTTTGAGGTGCTGGTGGATGATTTACTATATGACCCCATGTATTATGTGCTTGTGTATGATGTTGTGTCTCATTGTTCTTAACTATCATTCTCTTCATCTTCAGGTGCTCTACAAACAATTACATAAATAAAACTTAAACCAGCTATAAATATAATAAACAAGAAAATAAACAGAATAACAATATATATAATAACTAATAATTAAAATTAAAACCTTGTTAATGGTATATTTCTTTCATCATCTGGAAATAATATTTCTAAATTTTGTTGTTGAAATGGTTCACATTCATGAAAATTGTCAACATCATCTTCACCCATGTTGTACAAGTCTCTAGGCTTTATATGTATTGGGATGCACCAACTTTTATCAAACTCATCATCTACATAATATACCATTTGTGCTTCTGACGCCTGAATGTATGGTTCATCATCATCATTATCACCGCTATGAATCAAGCGTCCAAAACTTACACTTGTAAATCCCAACTCATCAGTCATAATCCCCTTACATGTTGTTGTATTAGCCCACATACATTTGAACAAGACAATTGAGAAACAACCATGATAATTTATTTCAATTATGTCCACTAATCGACCATAATAAGGCACACCTCCAAATTGCATTTGATTATCACTACTACTTTCATAACTCCTTGTCCCAAATGTACCAAACACTCCACTATTTTGTGTTTTAAGCCATATGTCACGCTCCACGATCCTAAACTTGAATCCATTAACATTATAGGCACTATATCGCTTTGCACAATCAATCGGACCCATGGCTAAGAATTTCAAATCAGTTGAGTGGAGGCTAGTTGAGTCATTCCTTATCTAAAAGGAAAAAAATAACATGTCCATATCAATTATCAATTATAACATAGAATGAAACCAATGTTCATTGGTATAAATATACGTACACGACGTGAAAAGCAATTTGCAAATTCCCTATGAACTCTCTAGTCTATCAAAGATGATTGTCGACTCCGACTTCTCAATTGTCTCTGTATAGTGTCTCTAAATTCCCTACACGAAGTGTCCAAATTATACATAGTTACTTTCTAATAAAAGACTAATTAGTAGAATTGACGAAGTGAAAATACTTACTGAAGAAATGGGTCAACTATGGAACTATTTGCTAGGCTACGACGATGTTCCTGTAACTTTTCCTTTGTAGATAGAGTGAAATAAGTGAAACCTCCAACTGGTTTTCCGACTGGTGGGAATAAAGTGCTTACAGTACAAGAGCTAATGCTTGGTTCATCATTAACACGACACAATCTATTAAACACAATCTCAATTCCATCTAAGTACCTAGAACAAAAAGTTAAGCACTCTTCAACCATGTGCCTTCAGCTTGTGCCTTATTACGCACATAAGACTTCAATTTTCCCAAGTACCTCTCAATAGGATACATCCATCGATATTGAACAGGTCCTCCAAGCTTGACATCTTCTACTAAATGCACAATCAAATGAACCATCACTGTGAAAAAAGAAGGAGGGAATAACATCTCCATGTGACACAATGTGAGGACAACTCTATCTTGTAATTGGACAAGTTCATCTATCTTCAAAACTTTATTACATAATTATTTAAAAAAAGAGCATAGATCAATCAAAATAGACGAGACTTCTTCAGGGAGTGTCTTTCTTATTGCCAAAGGGAGAAGTTGCTCCATCAACACATGTGAGTCATGACTTTTTAGTCCTCCAATCTTACGTTGTTTGACATCAACACATCTACTGATATTACTTGAGTAACCATCAGGTACAGTTATATTCTTCAAAGTTTTCAGAAACATATCCTTATTTACATTTGACAATGTATATATAGCAGGAAGATATCTAGATTGCTCGTCAGACCACAAATCTAGTCTTATACCCCAAAGTTGCAAGTCCTTTCTTGCCTTTAGATTGTCTTTGCATTTATTATTTGTACTATCATTCAACAATGTAAACAATATATTGTCGCAAATATTTTTTTCAATATCCGTAACATCCAGATTATGGTGCAATAAGTTATCTACCCAATAAGGAAGGTCAAAAAATATACTTTTCTTTCGCTATTGTAGAGTCTCTACCTTAGAGATGCGTTGTCTTTTTGAGCTTTCTTCAATTATAGGTTCTTTCCCAAATTCACCGTGAACATTACCAAGTTGTTGTAAGATATCATGTCCTGAGATTGTCACTGGTTGGCTTCTATTTTCAATAGTTCCATCAAACCTCCAATGAGCCAATCTAAACCTATGTCTTCCATCTAACCAACGATAATGACTTATATAAAACAAAATTTACCACCTTTGACAAGCTTCTTGGGAGTAGTATCAAAATTACATATTGGACATGCCAATCTTGTATGTGTGTTCCACCCAGATAAGGTTCCAAGTCTTGGAAAGTCACTAATAGTCCACAATATGGCTGCATGCATATCAAATACTTCATTCCCATATGAATCAAGAGTTTTGATGCCAGTGTTCCACAACTCCTCAACTCTTCTATTAATGGTTATAAGTAAACATCAATATCATTGCTCGGTGCTCGCTTTCTAGGAAGGATCATGGATAGAATGAATGAACTTTGTTTCATACACATCCAAGGAGGAAGGTTGTATGGTATGAGAACAACTGGCCAAATACTGTGATTTGTGCTCAAGTTGCCATATGGATTGAACCCATCAATAGATAAACTGAGTATCACATTTCGAGGCTCTAAGGCAAATTGAGGGTGCATCAAGTCAAATTTCTTCCATGCTTCAGAATCTCTTGGATGTCTTAACATGCCTTCATCTGTACTTTCTGATGCATGTCATCTTATATGCTCAGCTATTTTAGACGACAAAAACATCCTCAGTAATCGAGGCTTCAAAGGAAAATACCTTAAAACCTTTGTAGGAATCTTCTTTCGCTTATTAACAACAACATCATCACCAATTGTATTTCTCTTTTTTGGCTTCCATCTTGATGTCTTGCATTTCTTACAAGAATCTCTATCTTTGTCTTCTCCAACATGCAACATACAATCATTTGGGCAAGCATCAATTTTGGTGTAATGAAGACCAAGCTTTTTTGGCTTCATAGAATGAATTTGGAATTTTAGCATGTTCAAATGCATCTGCTAGCAACTCCAGTATCATGGACATAGCTTTGTCACTTATTCTGCATAGACATTTGATGTGATATAACTTCACCAAGAAAGAAAGTTTTGAATATTTATCACATCCTTCATATAAGCTTTGTTGTCCATCTTGCTATAATTCCAAAAAATCTATCCCATCATGACTTTTAGTATGGCTTGACTCTACACCCATCTGGTCATCATCTGCCATGTCGTTGTTAGAGCAATGATTTGCAAATACATCATTAATCATTTCACACATATTATCATTAATTTCAACTCTTCCACCATCTTCTTCGGCCATTACTTGAGGAGCTTCGACCATTACTTGAGGCGCTTCGTCATTTACTCTTCTCTCCCCGTGCAGAAGCCACACTGTATACCCTTTTGGAAAAGGTTTAATAATTAAGTGATCATACTTCTTCACGATTTTGAAATTTCTTAAAGTTGCATTTCTGACATGGACATATTATCTTTCCCCTAACACCATTATTAGTGAATGTGAAGTCCAAGAAGGTATTCAATCCTCTCATATATTGACTTGTATTTCGAGGCATGTCTATCCATGATTTATCCATTAAAATCTTTGTTCATGCCAAGAGGATTGAAAGGTTAGAACAAGTGACCGTATTCAACGAAATACACTACATAATGTTAAAACTAAGTAGTTCCCCTACTTAGTTATGAAATTGTTACCTAGAATAATTTAATACTAAGTAGTACACCTACTTAATGTTAAAAGTAAATGGTGAATAAAACACTAAGTACCAGCTATGATAGCATTGCTCAAGAATAATATTTACTAGACTTTGAATCACTACTTCTAAGAAACAATTTAATGCTATTAACAAAATATTTTAAATGTCATAAAAATAAATTAATATATATATATATATATTGTTTTTTTGTTTTATGTAAATATGTAAATTAAGAAATAATCAACATTGATGAAAACTCATACCTCGGAAGTTATTGACTTGGACAAATGATGGATGTGATAGCACAACAACTTTCACAAGGCCATAACACACCTTATGTTTACGTTCAGCAAGGCTAAGTCAATTAAGAAATACAGAGTACCCAAAATATCTTGTTAAGAAGATTAATCTCATCATCTATTCTAAACTAAACAACTACTGAAAAAAATCAATCACAGTTCGTAATGAGCACGACAACGCGAGGAGAAGATGCAACCTGCATTGATATATGTCTTTTTCAACTCCAACAACAATCACTTGAACTTGTCCATGTCAGTTTTTAGAAATATTTAATGACTTTTCTGATCTAGGTGTTACTTTTTACTTCATCTTATAAGTTAAAATCTTAAATTCTATCATGCTAAAATTGCCTAAATCTGTTAGTTTGAGTTTGACATTCGAACTTCAATACAGTAAAATTCAAAGACATCTATCAATCACTATTTTCTTAAGTTGTAATGAATACATTTAGGATCATCAGATAACAGAGATTAAAAATAGATGATGAATGAAAATTGTATTTCCAAAATTTATTAACTATCGTAATTTACTTTGTCTTCTTTATGTGATACCTAAGTTTTTATTATCTTTTTCACCAGGTAGTTATTAGTGTGCTGATAATAATCAAATTCTACCAATTAGAATTTTGATTTCAGTAAGTTTTTCCTACTTTATCTTTTCTTTTATCTTTTAATATTCTCTTGCATGCATGTAGTTTTTTGGGGTATTTTTGTATATAATCTAACATGGAAATATGGATTCTTATCTAAGTCTGGAATGATATGTTTGGTTTTTTGTTCAAGTTTCTTAAGAATAAGTTAAATACTTTCTCAACACATCTACTTGGTTGGGGTTTTGGTGTATTTAGAAAATAAATGATAACAGAGAGAAAGAAACTTTGATAGGATTTAATAGAATACGTAACTATTAACAAATTGATATGATAGTGATTTATTTTGATTGATGTTGAATTATATAGACCCAAACACATTGTTGGACATATTTAGGTTCAATGTAACCTTTAGACTTATAGTTGAGTGTGCTGTTATACAGTATTGTTTTGTATATTCTCTTCACACATTTTTATGGTTTGGTATATTCTCTTCACACATTTTTTATCAACACTCTTTCATGTCAAAGTTACATTGCTTTTCCCAATCCTACACATTTTTTATTCAAAAGACACAATTTCTTTTTCCATTTTTTATTTATGTTATCTCGAATAGCTTGGAAATGTGGTCATTTTAAATGATGGTTCTCCTCTTTAGCCTTCTTCCAAATTCAAAATTAGAAGCATCAGTGCTTTTTATCTGATTAGTCAATATCACCTTATCATGTTTAACATTCATTTTGATACAATAGTTTTATATTGAGGAGAAAACTAGAAACGCTGTAAATAGTTAAAAAATCAAACAAGACAAATTACAGAGACATTCACGCACACTCCTTGAAAATCTCTAATTGTTTATCCACAGGCAAAATCTCACAAGTTCTAATTGATTATAGAGTCTAGTGATGAAACACAATCCATTACTTATCCACGGGCAAAATCTCACAAGTTCTACAGATAAGTATCAAACTACATTTAGGAATAAAATTGCATGCATATCCAAGAAGACCTTGTTGACACTAGGAACCAATTCTTGCAAAACCTTGATTCTTTCAGCTATTCTCTCTCTACGCAACTATCACTGAATGGCAACATGAAAAATAAAAATTAGCAAATCATGAAAATAACTTAAGTTATTTTGTCATTATTCTAAATAATAATCTCTACAATAAGTAAAAGGTTTGTATTATCCAAAATATCCAGTGGCCCACCCTTTCAGCTATATTGTGTGGATTTGTAGCCTATCCTTTTCTAGGCACTCTAGACCGCACTGCTGGTGGATGTCGGGCAGTCGGAATAGTAGTTGGCATAATCGAATACAAGAGTTAACAACAACAGCAAAAGAAAAGAGTTAGACACAATCGAATCAATAACGCGTTCAATAGAGTAACGTACAAGAGACAAACGCGTAGATTGAAAATGAACAAAGAGAAAATGAAGTGACCTTGCCAGCTTTCTGAGTTGCGTGAACCACAGATGCAAGGAATTCCGAGAGCACCTCGACGAACAATAAGGCACCTCCACGCTGCCTCGACGCCTCGACACTTCGCTTAACCCTAGGAGGGGAAGACCAGAACGAAGATGGTGCGAGGAAGGGTTTTTAGGGAAATAATTATGATGCAGGGAAATGAAGACGCAGGATGGGGAGGGAGAGAGTTAGGGTTTATGAGAAATTAGAGAATCAGGGAAAATGAGTAAAGATAGAAGAAATGAAAGGCGTAAAGAGGGATGGATATTATTTAGGGAAATACACTAAAAAAAATAAATTTTAGGGCCATCGTTTGTTATAGAAGCAAAAAAAATAAAAAAAAAAGGTAACTACGGTTTTAGTCCTAAATCGTCGGAAATTATTCGGGGTTTCTAAAACTCCCGGAAACTAACCCTCCTAAAATGTATTATTTTTGTAGTGTTCTGGTTAGACATAATATTATCTGATAAAGTTCCATAGTTTGACTCATAGATAATTTAAAATAATAAATTAAATTTTAGGTTTTTACAAATTTAAATATTTTTATTTAAGTTCTAAATTTTAAACAATACAAATTTATTTTAAATATTTTAAAAATTTAAGAAAATTACATTCCGATGCAAATTCAATTAAAATATTAAAATAAAAAAAACAACACACAGTTAAATCAATAAAATATATTTAATTAATACGTCCTAAAAATAATATATTTATATTTCATTCATTTATATATATATATATATATATATATATATATATATATATATATATATATATATATATATAACATCCTCTCTAAAGGAAAGATTTTCCTATTAAAAAATCATATACTTTGATTACAACTATAAAATTATAAGAAGTAGATAATAAACTTTCTCATTAGCATAAGTAATAATTGTTTTAAAAAACGTTAGATCTATTAATAATATAAATAATTAAAATAATAATAATATAACGTTGACATTATTATTCAATTGCACTTAAAGGTTTATTTTTGTATTATGTCCAAATTAGCTAAGGTATGTTATGTGTCAAACTAGTTTTCTTAATTAACTGTTATTCTTCTTCAACTCCCAATCCTCCAGTCTTCGTTTCTTCTTGGGCCTTCCTGACATTGTTCTCTTCTTTGGTTGTAATATATTTGAATAGGGTGTAACATCCTAGTCATTTTGACCATTGATAGGGTTAATTATTGTGTTGTAAGTCTCTTCATAGGTAGACTTCCTAAACCAGTGTCCAATGTATTCTTCTGCATTTATATTTAAAAATTTCATTGCAGTTATGGCATGAGTACAAGGAATGCCAGTAATTGCCCATTTTCTACATGTCCAGTCCATGTTGTCAACATTCACAACAAATTGCTGACCAAATTGTGAAACATGTTTCACTTCAAAAAATTTTTCTCTTGACCACCTGTATTTAATACACAATTCGTAACACAATTAGGTGGATCAATATAAATGGAAACAAAGTTAACATGAATGGAAACACACATCATAAAAGTTACCTTGGTAACCAATATCTAGTTAACCAGGACTCCTTCTGAAATCTGTTAAAAACCTTGGGGAAGATTGAACCTTGATATGATGTCATCTTTGTCCTATTGGCAACCCATCTCTTCATTATGTAAACTCTAATGTCTTCTAACATGCTAATAATAGGCTTAGACCTACTATCAACTAGCACACTATTAAAGCCCTCAAACATGTTGTTCACAAGAGTGTCACATTGTGATCTAGAGGTGAATCTAGATCTTGACCAAAACTAGGGATAAGTGAATATAACTAGTCAAGTATGTAAATGTGAACTGTGAGTTTATCAAATAATTATAAGACTTAATACATACCTAGGTGGGATGGCAAGCAAATATTTAAATGCGTCTAAATTTATGTCTTTAATATTCCTCATTTCAGCCTCCCATTGTTGTGGATGTGTGGCTGTTGCTACCCTCCACATGAGACGTTTAAGGTTTTTTCCAGGAATTTTTTTTTTTGAAGTTCGAATATAAATGCATAACACAAAATCTTTGTTCTACACCAGACAGAAGATCTTGGATAGCTGGCAAAAGACCCTGACATATTCAAGATATTTTAATTAACATTTGTGTAATGAAGATATTCAGTTATATGTACAAGATATTGAACATTGACTGACCTTTTGTTAGTCTCAAATAAATGTGCATCATGCACATACAGCTGCCCCACCAAGGTCCTCAATAAGGTGCTCCAAGAACCAAGTCCAGGAGTCTTTGTTTTCTACCTCAACAACAACATATGCTATGGGCAACATTTGTTCATTTCCATATCTTCCCACTGCTGTTAGTAACTCCCCTCCATACTTGCCTTTCAAAAAGCATCCATCTAACCCAATAATAGGTCTACAACAAATGACCCTTCAACCTTATCTTTTGCCATGGCTCTTGCCCTAAAAGCCATATTTCTTGAAATTCCTACATTCCATTTCCTAGTGACTTTGTCCCGAATGTCCATGACCTTCATTGTAGGGTTTTCTCTCACAGTTTTCTCCATCCTTTGACTCAACCACTTTGAAGTCATCAACTTTACATTGAAATCTCTACTACAGCTATGAGCATCAAACACTTTTCTTAGTTGTCATGCATTGACATCACTCCTGAAGGAACAATAGGCATACCATTTACAATTTCCTCTTCCACCCAAGCACTTCACAAAAATCCTTTTCTTGTCATTCTTAATAAATTTTAAACTTCTCCCATTACTTAGTGCATAAGTCCTTATGGCATCTATGAATTCATTTTTCTCAGCAAAATAGGTTCCTACTTCCCATTTATAACCCTCCAAAGTTTTAGGCAAACTAAAAGTGGGAAACCTTATCTTAGTGGACCCATCATTGTCGTCACTATCTGATCCACTAATCAACTCCTCTGATAGCCACTCATTGTTAGACAACCCACGAACATCATGAATACAATCATTATCTGTTGACTATGAAGACTCAAGTACTGCACTGGAAGCTTCTTGTCTCACATTTCCTTTAGAAGTCCCAATGTCCCAATGCACGCTGACATCAATTAGACTTTATTCACTCAATCTACATCTTCGTCCTCAGTCTCTGCCTCATGTACATCATCACCCTCACTGTCCTCTACATCATCATCCTCTCCTAAATCCTCTAGCTCAAAATCATGTACATCATGTACCTCAGCTTCCTGTACATGATGGACCTCACCATCCTCAACCTAATGGACCTCAACATCCTCACCATCACCCTCATGGGCATCACCCTCTTCCTCAACCATTTTTGTTCCAACTTCAGTATGATCCTCACCATCACCCTCATGGGCATCACCCTCACGCTCAACCATTTTTGTTCCAACTTCAGTATGATCCTCACCATCACCCTCATGGGCATCCCCCTCACCCTTCACCATATCTGTTCCAACTTCAGTATGGACCCCAGCATCACCCTCATGGGCATCCCCCTCACCCTCCACCATTTCTGTTCCAAGTTGACCATCACCAACAACCTCAACCTCCTCCACTTGTGTTGCAACATCACCTTCATCATCAAGATGACCAGCAACCCAATCAATCATTTCTATTATTTCCATTTCCATCATATTATGAACCACATACAGATTAACTTCATCATTTAACCTAGCAATGTTCAACATATGCATGGCACCCCTATCATCAGTTAATAATTCTAACCTATCTTGGTCCACTGACTGACCTCCTAAACCGTACCATAATTCTTTGATGTTCATATGACCTAATTCTTTGACAGAGGCTACTATGCCAAAATAGCTCCACAAGTTTGGATCACAAGATCATTCTGCTCTCTCTCCTTCAAATTTTAACTGCCTATTATCATCACTGACAAAATCTCCACAATGGTGGACCACCACCTTAATATGTTCCTAGCAAGTTGCTTTTATAACCTATACATTATGGGGGTTAACAAGTCTTTGGAATATTACAGTCCTATCACTACGGGAACACTAACTCACTAACTAAACACTCACATCGACACTGACAGGGGGACATGGAACAAAGTAACATCCCCAAAGACGAAACTAAATACCTTACCTTAGTTCGCGTCAACTATCGGCTGGATTCTCTTCGTCTTGTCCAAAATTGCAGTTGGTCATCGTCTTCCGCTTTGTCTCGCTGCAAGGAAATGAAATCCCCAATTCCAATTTCAAATCCCTAATTCTAATATCTTAAACTGAATAAGGGTACTAAATAATGTCACATCAGCACTATTTATTTAATCAAAACACTCCACGTAAGTCATCAGCACACATCACCACATATTATATTGCACAGAATATATTGTATTAATGAAGAATTAATATAATTAATGAGCTGGAAAATTATGAGGCCAATAAATACAATATTAATGTTCCGGTAAAATCATCTTTATTCCAAATTACTATCAGAATACACAAGGTGCAGTTTTTTCTGACTTGAGTGTCGAAGTATTTTCTATAGGACCACTCCTCGCCGGGAGGACAACTTAAACACTAGACGAACGGATTGACATAGTGAAGGTCATATCTTCATGCAGAAGAGACTAGGATTGAAGACGGACAACCTCAGACCCCAATTAAACCGAAATAAATGGCACCCACTGTGGGGCCCGAGGCGTGTAGAAGAAACCCAACTTGAGACCACAATGGTAGAGCAGCTCCAGTTAAGGGTGCGTCAGGAGATCCAAAGGCAGATGCAAGAACTAAGGGCAGAGGTGGCGACTTTAAGGGCTGAGCGTGATGATGGCCAGTGGGAGCAATCAGTGCAGCAGTCAGTGATCCCGACACAAGAGCATCAAGTTGATATTGATCGTACAGATCAGGCGGAGAATAGAGGCCAAGAGGAACCAGTGCTGTGAGGAGAAATGCTCAGGATACTCAACATAACCTAGGGAACCATTCGGTCAGTGAGGAAAACCCAGCCACATGAATCGTCCCGAGAGGGGTAACCATATTGCGCTAGTGGAGTGTCCCAATCAGGCAGAATGCCTTCATCCCTTTACAATAGCAGTAATGAGGGCTTCAATACCCGAAAAAAAAAATGCTACCCACAATGGATAAGTATAATGGAACGACTGACCCAGAAAAGCACCTACAGTCTTTCGTGGATCCTATGGCGGTTTACTCATCGGACAATCTAGGCTGGTGCCGAGTTTTTTTATTTATCCTTGAAAGGAGAAGCCTTAGATTGGTTCCACTCTCTAGAGCCTGGGATAGTTCTTGGATTCGCGATGTTGCGAAACTTGTTCAGTCAACAGTATGTGTCTAGCAAAGCACAGGGTTTGACATACCTTGCGCTGGTCAAGATACAACAAGGGAGAGAGGAGACAATGAAAGACTACATGGATCGGTTTAATCAAACGTTCGGCAGGTGAAGGATGTAGATAGGAAGCTCATAATAAGTACCTTGACGACCGCATTAAAACCTGGACCTTTTGCTGATTTTCTATATGTCGAGGAGCCGCAAACGCTTGGAGAGCTGCAAAACAAGGCAGCAAAGTTCATACGCGTTGAGAAAATGTGCGCCTTTCTGAGGGAGCAAAGAGAGGAGGCAGCACAAGCGGTTAAGCCCAATCATGAAAACAAGGAAGGAAAACAACTGTTCGTTCCAGACGAACAAGGGGGTGGTGCAAGGTCGTGATATACGAGTTACACACCTTTGAATGCCTCCAAGGCGACAGTGCTGGAGGAGGCACTACGGGCGGACCTGTTCGTAGTAAAACGAGTACCTACTCCACTAAATGCTGATGGGGGAAAGCATTGCCAATACAATCAGAATCTAGGGCACAATACTGAAGATTGCGTAGCCCTCCAGGACAATATAGAGAGATTGGTGAGAGTTGCGCATTTGAAAAGGTATGTACGGGGAGAGTTGCAGAGAAAGGCCTCGAGGGAAGACAATTGGCAATCTGACACGGCCGATCGGCGGTATGACGATTCGCTCAGTAGGAGCAGGAGTAGGGAACAACCTCTTAGGGGTCACATCAGTTAAGTACAATTTGTAATATGATATTCAAGAAATAATACCGGATGTTTTTAGATATTTGTTAGCCCTACTCACAAACCTTAATTATCACTTTCTTTAGAATATTTTTTAATTTTCTTCCTTAATGGAAATTGATAATAATGTTGTTAAAAAATTATTTTATTTTATTAATATTATTAATACTCAAGTTGCAATAGTAAAGAGGAAGACATAAGATGGAGAAAAGTAGATCAATAATAAGTATGAAAATAACTTCATATTGTTTATTGGTCATGATTATTTCTTAAAATTTTGTAGGAATACAATTTCTTCTATCAATTTTTCACTCTAAAGTTCTTCTTACAAATTATAACTTTTTTGTACACTCTTGCATGCATGTATTCATCACGTTATTTGCAAGACCATGAGCTCCTGATAAGAAAGTAAAGTAAATGGTTAAAATTAAAAGCAATAGGAAAGGTAATTATCCAAGTTATGAAAAAATATTTAATAAAATGAAATCTAAATAGAAATGTAAAACTATGGAAACAAGTAATTATTTTGAGAGAGTGCATACCAATGTTGTAGGCAATGGACTTCATTAAGTCACAAGTAGTAAAACATTTATAAACATGATCAGAGGATAATTTGTTGTAGTGTGATTCGCACTCCTTAATACAATTTTTATATAGGTTTAAACCCTCCCTTGGTCCTCAATTTTGTATGGAAATCTTAGTTCGGTCCTCTTTTTTTCATCTGTCTCAATTGGGTCATATTTTTTGTAAAAATAAACACATTTTACCCTAACCGGTAACTGGTCTCAGACGACGTTAAATTGATATGAGTTGTATTTTTTCTTTTATCGACGTGGCATTGTGCATTAAAATTGAATGTGTCTGGTGTTTTATCTAGGTGGCCTACCAAGCCCTAACATTTAAGGGCATCCCCTCTCAACCAAAGTATATTTTCGTCTTAGGGAAGAAGAGGAGGTTTGTCTTTCGTCTTTCGTCTTCGCCAAGCACACTTGCTGTCTTACGTCTTGGGCAAGCACTGTGGTGTTGAGGTGGTGGTAAGGATGTCTCGTTCATCTTCCTCTTGCAAATGTTTGGGTTCGGCCATGCAACGCAGTAGTGGCAGTGTTGTGTAAAACCAACATGCTTCTACGGTCAGAATGCATTGTTCCGTATTGCGATAACCCCTAAAAAAACAAGGGGAAAAAATTATGGGGTTGTTGATAGGATGTCGTTGAAGCTATCAAATTAATACTACTTTTCAAGGAAACTTCAGTATTGCCAAGTAGTATTCAAGAAAGTAGATAGGGTTAAAGTAACCCTGAGTCGTCTTCCAACGAATACGAAATTGCCTTTTAATATTTGAATCTTATGAATGCAATGCAATGTTCAAGAATAAAAATGATGTTTGGAGAAGGTTTAGAGAACAAATAAGAAACTTAAACACAGTTATGATGAAATAGGTTAATTCCACTGCTTTTCCAAGATAGATTCATCATCGGTTATTCACAGATAATTGTTCAATTGATTATTATTTAAGTTTTAAATTAATTAAAATACATTCTTAGTTAATTTGAGGGTGATCATGCATTTAACCAAAGTAAATTCTCAATCAAATGCAAAACCTTTCTAGATTATTAACAATAAATTCAACCAAAGTACATTCTCAATCAAATTCTATTGTGTTTAATCATGTCTATTCTTAAATCTCCTAATCAAGTTAAAAGTTAATCAATCAAAGTAAATTCTCAATTGATTATAGTTGAAATTATTACTACCAATCAAAGTACATTCTCAATTAATAGTAAAAACCATTTAATCATATGAAATTTCCTAAATTAAATCAAAGTAGAATCTCAATTAAACCTAGCAACCCTAGAACTCATATAATCAATATGCATGTAGATTCAAACACATTATGATGCAAAAATCTTTGTTTTTAATTTGATAGAGAGATGAAAGAAATAGAGAGAAAACAACTTAAATCAGTAATCAAAATAAACAATTGCATTAACTCAATCTAACCTCAGAATCCATAATGGAATTACAGCAGAATAGCCCTAGATGCTTAGCTCTCCATGAATGGAGTTGAATACAAGATGAAAGAAAAAGTGAGAGAAGTAGTGAATGAATGAATGAAGTGATGTCCCCCCTGGGTCTCTTTATATAAGGCTTGATTGGGCTTGGACTCTGAATATTCAGTTGACAGAATCTTTTATCTTATATCTTCCAAATAACTAAAAGATTTAGATCATTATAACACTATTTGGAAGATATTTTTTGTTGATATTCCCAAATTAAATTAATTCAACAACTGAATTTTATCTTTTAGCTTTTCTGACTTTCCAAAATTGCATAAATGCCCTCAAATTTCTTCTATCTGCACTTTAGTCCCTTCTGAGTTTCCCAAAATTGCACCAAAAGTTCCTGTTTGACCAGACATTGACCAGAGAAGGCTTGTTGACCAGCTTTGACTCATATGATCGTGAGCAATGGGAACTTGCCATGTGTAAGCCCCTTTCCTACCGAAAATTAGGGTTTTGCAGATTGGGGGAAAGGGCTTTCTTTGTGTCGTCATGCGACCTGCTTTTGCACCGTGAATGAAAAACGCTTCTTTGCTTCTCGCACTAGGATTTTTGAATGGAGATGGCTCACGGCTTCTGAATTGGATTTCTGTGTGGTTTTTCTGAGTGCAGGTGGTGGCCGTTTTGGAGTTCGGTGACGGCGGCGCGACTATGGGCTTTGCAATGGTGGTCCGATTGCGGAGCGGAAAGGATGGTGGCGCGATGATGATGGATGGTTCGAGATTGGCGAACCCGCGAGGAAGATGACGGTGGCCATGGAAGAAGGTGGTGTGCGGCATGGTGAGGCGATTTCGCGATGAAGAAGGAGAAGTGGCGGCATGGTTGATGCGGCGCGAAGAAGATAGATTAGTCGTGCATGACGGCAACTGTGCGTGACGGCAGCTGTGCGTAGGCGCTGGCGATGTGGTGGTTGGTCAAATCTAGGGTTCATAGCGGCGGCACGACATTGGGGTTTGCGATGGCGGCGCTTTGCGGCACGGTGATGACGGCGGCACGACAGTGACGTCTAGGGTTAGGTTAGGATGATGAAATTAGGGTTTCTGTTTGGAGAAGATGATGATGTGTCAAGGGTGGTGACGTGGCAACAACTGATTGGTTAATTTGGTGTGCAGAGGATTAATGACATGGCAACTTCTTGATGGTCAGATGTGTGGGTCTTAGATTGCCATGTGGCATGATCTGGTGGAGTCTAGTTTAGGAGGGGTGTGTATAGGAAACTTAGGGAGGTGTAGTAGAAAAGGCTTAGTGTTTGGGCTTGGTTGTTGGCCTGTTTCAGAAATAGGAGTGTATGTAGGGATTTTAGGAGGTGCAAGGGTAAAGTTTGTCTGTTTGGCCCATTTGTACGTCTCTTTAATTCCCAAACCCAACAATTCCAATCATCACAAATCATCTTCAAATCAATCATTCAAGCACATGAATTTCATCAAAAATTTAATTTTAAAGCATAAATGTGGGCATAAATATGCACTCATCAGTTGTCGTAACTTCAAGGTCAGTTTGATATAACCATAAATCTCTGTCTATTTATTTGGGTTTTGACGAAGGAGTGTGTGTTCTTGTTGAACAGGGTGGGAGTGGAGAATTGGTTGGTTGCAACTTCTTTGAGTGGTGCATTGAAGAAGGAAATAAAGGAAATGGACTGAATGTAGAAGAAAGGACTAGCAGTGTAAAAAATGAAGAAGTGGGTGTGATGAGCATGGAAGAGAGTGTGTTGCAGATGGAAGAAAGATATGGTGAAAAGATCAGACTGGGTTTTATGGAGAAAAGTTTAGTTAAGTTGGATAAGTGGTTGAAATTGTTAGTGGGGATGATCTTTGTCATATTTGTTTTGAATGTAATTGTATTAGCAATGTTGGTGAAACTTGGTTGATGTGTCATCTGTGATCAGAGTTGAAACTTGGCTTATATGTAATGTGTGTTTTATTAAGGCTTAATACCTCTTTTGGTCCCTCTTCATAAGGGAAATGTTCAAGTTCGTCCTACCTTTTTTAAAAAGTTCAATGTGGTCCCAACTTGTGAAAAAAGTGTCCAATTTAATCCTTTTTGGTTACGACGTCAAATTTTTAACGGTGCAGCTACCACCCTAGACAAAATTTAATGACATGTACAGTTTCTCTGAGTACGTGGCAACCCTAATTCCCAAATCCTACCTTCCTTGTGCCGCCAATTCCCCAATTTTGATTGCAGACACTTACCTTCGTCCCTCCCATCCTGCGAGGGGCTAGCCGAATTGTAACCCATGTTGTCGGACCAGAGCTATACGAATTATAGCCCAATTCAGCACGAACTCATCACAGCAGCTCCAAAACACAATTCCAGCAAAATCAATTTTGATTACTGCCTTCTTCTAGTGCTTCTGTGCCTCGAAAACCCTATTTAAACTTCACTAACCCTATTCCACTCTGCAATTTTTCCCTTCGTCCCCTAAAGAAAACAAAGCCCGTAAATTAGGTTTCCTCGTCGCGGACCAGATTAAATTCAGCAGAACAGAATACTGCCCTGGCCTGTTGGTGAACGGACAAAGGGTTCCAGCGAATCAGCCTTTAGAGTTTATCAGAAATTTCCTAATTGAGTTGCAGCTTGTTGTTATCAGATATATCCAAATGAAAGCCCTTTATTCCAAATTGAGTTGCATGTTGTTGATGCCGCAAGCTGTGTTATTTATTTTGAAAGTGATACCACCAGGGTGATACCCAATTTGGATTTCCAATTCCTCCAAAATGCTTATCCCCAAATCGCGATTTCTGTAACCCAAACCCTAACTCAGAATTTTTTAATCACTGCCACGTGAACTTTAATGAAAAACACTATCACTGCCACGTTATGAAGCTAAACAGCCACGTTGCACAGATCACTCCACGCTGTCAGCTAGATCGTTAAATATTTAACGCCGTGACCAAAAAGGATTTAATTGGACACTTTTTTCACAAGTTGGGACTACATTGAACTTTTTAAAAAAGGTAGGACGGACTTGAACATTTCCCTTATAAAGAGGGACCAAAAGAGGTATTAAGCCTTTTATTAATGAAGGTGAGTGATTATAGTGATAATGTGTGTGATTTAATTTCTTTTAATTATATTGTTACTTTAAGTGGAATAATCATAAAGCAAAATCATGACTAAGTGGAATAATCAGAAACATCATAAAGCAATGACCAATAAAGATGATGACTGATAACAAAATTAGGCAATAATCACTTTCTCATAACCACAAACATTGTCTTACATCATAACAGAACCTGTTCAAAATGATAAGAACATTGTCTTACATATTCAAAATACATCATAACAGAGTGTGTTCAAAATGATAGAGCAAACATTTGCTACAAAATATAAATAAGTTAAGTACATTAGATCATTCATTTCATCATTCATCAGATAAAGGCATAGTTGTTTCGTGAGTAATAAGGACATTGGTTAGTACCAAGCATATTAGACTCTTGAGTTATTGGAACATCTGTTGGTGGAGGTTGGGTGACTTCTACAGATTGGGCAGTAGGAACCTCTACTGTTGGAGGTCTTTGTGGACAACCTTTTTTGTTGTGTCCAAGTTCTTTGCAGATGGCACATTTTTTCCTCTGCCCACCCTTTCTTAATTCACTGTTATTCTTCTTCAACTCCCAATCCTCCAGTCTTCGTTTCTTCTTGGGCCTTCCTAGCATTGTCCTCTTCTTTGGTGGTAATATATCTAAATAGGGTGTAACATCCCAGACATGTTGACCATTGATAGGGTTAATTATTTTGTTGTAATTCTCTTCATAGGTAGACTTCCTAAATCAGTGCCTGATAACAGTTGAAAAACTGTTATTTTTATGCTTAAAATTAATACTAAAAGCAACCTTTAACACTTAGAAACTAGCTTGGAATTATGTTTTAGTTCTTATTTTTGGAAATAAGAGAGTTGGACAAGTTTATGCTTGATTTCAGTGTTTTATGCAGGTTTTAAGGTGAATTTGGTGAAAGAAGTGAAGAAGGATAGAGATGGAATCAGAAAAGAACTAAAAAAGTGCAAAAGGAGAAGCCGCAAGTACCGCTCAGCGACAATTTACCGCTGAGCGGCACACAGGAACACCCGTTGGCTCCGCTGAGGGGTGAAAATGCAACTGAGGGGAAGAATCAACTTCACGAACTTACCACTGAGCGGTAGTTTACCGCTGAGCGGCACTATTTTGGGCTTGGGCCTAATTTTCTGTATTTTTTAGAATAGTGTATAAGCTTTAGGACGTCCTAGGGTTTGTATCTTTGGCTGGGAGGAAGCAGAAACAGACTTTTCACCCCTTGGGGGTAGATTGGGAGATAGTGACGACTCTCCTCTTCTCTTTCTAGGGTTTTTCTATCTCTTTCATTCTTTCATTATTGTTCATCTAGTTTCACCATGAAAATGGTGAACTAAACCTTGTATTGTTGTTGGGGAATCAATGTAATCCTTTGAAGCTCTCATATATGGAATTTGTGTTTTAACATCTTACTTTAAGATACATGCTTTCTTTCATCATTAATTAGGGTTTTTCCTCTTTGCTTAAAGCTTGCATTGTTTAACTCATTCAATGCCATGATTATTGATTTTGTCGATATGGGAACGTACGGGGAAATCTAGATCCGGGGAATTTCTCCCAATAGCATATTGCCTAGACATAGGAATATGAGGGTTGGTTGCCGTTAAGCTTATGCACTTCAGAATTAATTATTAGGGATGCTAGGAATTGTATGAACTCGTAATTAAGGATAGGCCTTCTTGCAAGGTGATTTTGAGAGTGGCATTAACAATTGATGAAAAGAATGATGAATTCCTAAAAGTATATGAGAGTGGATAAGATGAAATTGACAACCCCAACAACATACTCATCCATTTAATTCATTAAAGTGTTTGTATTCCCCTTTTCCATTGATCAAATTCATGCATACATGTTTAATTATTGTCGTTTGCATTTAAAACCTAAAATCAATTGTTAACAAGTCTTAAATAATCAACAAATCATATAGCTAACTAGGTCGTGAGTCCTTTGAGACAACGATACTTGGTCTTACCGAGTTTAATTACTTGATACGATTTGGTCACACTTTCCGATTGTCAAACAAGTTTTTGGCGCCGTTTTTCGGTGTTCATAAATTTGTCATCAAGTTTTTGGCGTCGTTGCTGGGGACTCATGGTTTAACTAGTTCATTTGTGTGATTATTGATTATCTTTGACTTGAATTTTGAATTTTGAAATTTGAATTTCTGTTTTTATTTTCTGTTTTAATTTTTTGCTTTTTATTTTATTTTATTTTTATTTTATTTTATTTTATTTTATTTCATATTATTTTATTTTCTGTTTTTATTTTTTTCGGTTATTATTTTATTTTATTTTCTGTTTTTATTTTTTCTGTTTTCTATTTTTATTTTCTGTTTTTATTTTTTCTGTTTTCTATTTTTATTTTCTGTTTTTATTTTATCTTCTTATCTCTGATTTTATATCTTCTTCTCTATCTTTTTGTGCTAACAAATTTTTCTAGGGACTTGTTTTCTTGTGTATGCAGGAAGCAATTCGAACTAGAAACAAGAAAACCTCGGAACCTCTTCTTGAAGGCTTAGACGAGAGTAGATGGATGAGAAGAATCCGTACATCTAGAGAACTTTTCCCTCCTCCAGAATATCTCTTACAACCATCACCACAATGTTCTTACCATAGTACTGAGGAGATGGAGAATAATAATACCAGAAGAACTCTTGCAGATTACACTAATGTAGCTGGACCTCAGCATTTCAATAACATAGCAAGACCGAGGGTCAAGGCAGCTAATATGGAGGTGAAACCGGCATTAATCCAACTGGTTAAGAGTAACCAATTTAATGGGTTGTCTCATGAAAGCCCATATGAGCACCTCACAACCTTTAATGAAATTTGCAATACAGTGAAAATAAATGGGGTGTCTGACGAAGCAATCAAACTTAGGCTGTTTCCATTCTCATTAGGAGGCAACGCTAAGCTTTGGTTGAACTCTTTTCCATAAGGGAGCTTTACAGAGTGGGAAGCTGTGGTGACAAAGTTCTTGAACAAATACTTCCCACAATCCAAGGTAAACAAAGGAAAGCAAGAGATCTCATCTTTCAGGCAAGGCATGGTGGAATCACTAGGTCATGCATGGGACAGATATAAAAGCCTATTAAGAAAGACTCCCACGCATGGATTTGACGAAGTGGAAGTAGTCCTAATCTTCCTTGGAGGTCTTGGTTCACAAACCAAGATGATGCTTGACGCCTCAGTTGGAGGAAATATCAAATGGAAAACTCCAGAGGAAGCTACAGAAATAATTGAAAACATGGCTACTAATGATAATGAGCTGAACAGTGAAAGAGGAGCTCCTATTCAACAAAAAAGAGTTCTACAGTTGCAAACCAATGATGCCTTGCTAGCACAAAACAAGATACTAACCCAACAATTGGAGACTCTCACAAAAACACTTGCACAACTGCCAAAAGAGTTAAAGACTATTGCACAGGTTCAATCACGGTTGTGTGAATTATGTGGGGGTGACCATATCAATGGTCAATGCGCCTTTCCAGCAGAAGCTTTAGAGGATGTTAACTTCATGGCCAATCAATTTCCATACCGTCAGGGGAATTTCAATCGAGGGTGGAAACCACACCCAAGCATTGGTCAAGGACAAAGTGGGCAAGCTGGACAAACTGGGCAATTTAACATGCAACAACAACAACCAACCTTATGGCAACAAATTTCTATACTTAATGAAAGATCAATAAGGATGGAAGAAACTCTTCAGCAATTCATACAGAAAACTGAATATTCTCAAAAGAGCACTGAAGCTGCTATTCAGAACTTGGAGATTCAAATGGGTCAGATTACTAAGCATTTGGAAGAAAGGCCTGACAAGAATTGTGGGGCTAATACTGAGGTTAACCCCAGGGAAGAATGTAAAGTCCTAGATGTAAATGTTGAAAAAGTTGAGTTGGAAAAAGAAGAGAGAAAAGAGCGAGAAGAGAAAGAAGAAGAGAAAATTTGTGTGAAGATTGAGAAAGTGAGTAAAAATAGAAAAGAAAAAAAGAAAGAGAGAAAATCATATGAAAAACCCTTTCGTCATCCAAAGAAGTATCATAGGAAGGAAAAGAAATTTAAGTGCTTCATGGAAATCTTCAAGAAATTGGAGATTAAAGTTCCTATGATTGAGACATTGCAACAGGTTCCTGGTTTGATCAAATTTCTGAAGAAGTTCAGTAGAAAGAAGAAGAAAAAGAAGAAGGAACTTGAGCTTTATTGGGTCAAGCTAGTGACGTTAAAAGAGCGCTTGCTAGGAGGCAACCCAGTGATTTAAGAACTTTTAATTTTTGGTTTGGTGATGTAATTTTGAACTTTTGGGTATTTTTGTTATAAGTTTGTTACAGGGTTTACATCTACTATGGATGTTAGGCGAAAGAGAATCACACAAATAGAATAGTTAAACCACGAGACCCCGACAACGGTGCAAAAACTTGTTAAGTAAGACTCTGGCAAGTGTACCAAAAACCACGAGACCCTGAGCCCACGTCATCGACGCTCAGTGCCCCAAAACGACGCCCAGCAGTGGTTGCGGCACTAAATTGACGTTCAGCGGTGGCGCTCAGGCGTGAAACAAAAGAAATTGGCGCTCAGCGCCCCAAAATGACGCTCAACGCTATCTACAATTCTTCTATGTGCTACTTTTCCAACCTTTCTAACTCCAACTCCTTGCTACTTCAACTTCTTCATCCAATTCATCTTAATTCTTGTCAAAACAAGAAAAATCAAGCATAAAACCAATAATACCATCTTCAACTCTCTTATTCTCACAACTTAAGCAAAAGCATGATTTCAAGCTAGTTTCTAAGTGATAAAGGGTGTTTTTAATATCAAAATTAAGTATAAAAATAACGGTATTTCAACCGTTATCAAACGTTGAAGGCTGCGGGGCTGTACCATGAAGGGAATTGAAGTATGTTGGGAGCATTAATGGTGTGCTCTTAACTTCACATTAATAGAACGTCATATTCGATAGGGCTTTGACGTTATTTTCTTCCGCCAATAGCAAAAGGTGGCGCTCTTATGATTTTTTTTCTTTAGAATCAAACATAAAATTTTTTCTTTTTACTTCTTCCTTAATTGATTCAAGTTAGCAGTATACTGAAATTTGCACTTTTAACCAGTAATCAACTTTTGATCAATATGATAACTGCATAATCTTCTCTTCTCAACTAGATTGATGGTTAGTCCACATACAATGCAATCAACATTCACAATTCACAAATCGTTTACTAAAATAAATCTTCATTTCATATCAAAATAAAACCAAAAGAAATATAGAAACCATAAGTGGCTTACTAGTCATGATTACAAAATTAAAAAAAAATAGAAAAGTAGTCCCTATTATTATCAAGAAGATTCCATTGAATCTTCATCATCAAAATCTTCAGTATGATCTTCATCACGAGTAGGTGGACTTCCAACAGTTTGCTCATCAGTGAAGAACCATCCATTCACAGTCCTTTTCAGCCCAACAGATGACAGACTTGATATACCAATTTCTTGTGACCTTTTGCGTACAATTCTTTCTTTCTTCCGATACATCTACTCCTTGGAGTTCCAGCACCTTGTTGATAAATACTCCATATGGTAATTTATGTGCATAATTATCTCCTGCAACTATCATGTGGTCTTTTACTACCGCAACCCAGTTGGTTGGGATTCTAGTCTTGATACCATTACACAGAAATACATCTTCTATTGACATTCTATCCTCGTTAAATCTTCCAGGCAGCAAAAGCCAAGTCAGGACATAAGCAATAATTTTCTCCTCCTTGTTTAAGCCATCATGTAGGTATTGCTTATCCACCTTGTACCTTCCTGGATATCTTAAAAACTTTATATATATATAGCTCTCTTTGTTAGCCATCTGTTTGACTCAGAATCACAGATATGAGAATCCAAACCTTCAGCTTTCAGTCCAAATCGTCAATAGTAATGTTAACACCTTTTACCCTTGAGTGAATGACCCCATTTACAATCCTCTGGTTTGTGTAGAAAACCTTTACCAAATCTAGATAGCAGTATCCTTTCATCCGGACAAAATCAGTAAGCCCTTGATATGCAATCCATTCTTGAGAAACGAACCCTTCTTTCTTGAACAATTGTACGTCCAGATACTTGTGAGGAACTACAACTTTTAAATGTCTCCAGTATAAAAACTTTCATCGGATCTCTTCATCACTTATCCATCCAAATGGGTTTGCATTTCTTGTAACCCGGGCAACCTTCTCTTTTCTTCTTGATGATGATGATGAAGAAGCCATGTCTGAATAGAATTCTCGGAACGTCTTTCACAATCTAGTAGTTTTTAACTTTTAAACTTCTCAGCTTTAAAAATACAAAGGAGACGTCGAATTATAGTGGGCATCGACGTACTAATTGTCAGCTAGAAGAAAAAGAGTTTGAAAAAGGACAAAGGATACATCAAATTCCACGGATATTCGACGTTTTCTTCTTCATCCTCACGCCATTCTAATTTTCTTTTTTCCTTTATAAAACCTCTCATAACCTCTCATTACCATTATATTTTAATATAAGATTTACATTTTAAGATAACCTCCCATTAGAAATGTAATGTTACGAATATTCGAGGTTTTCTTCTTCAGCCTCCCGCCCTTTTCTGTGCTTTTTTCCTTTATAAACCTCCCATAACCTACCATTAATTTTATATTTCAAGATAAGATTTACAATATTTTTGGTATTTTTATATTATAAATTTGTGTAAATTTATCTTGTAATATTTACACATTATAAAATATAAGAACGATTTTTCAGTGAAATTTAAAGAGAATAAAATTTTATTTATTTAAAATATTAATTTAATTTCATATGGAAAATAATAATATTATTATTTTATGAGAATTGAGTTTTAGTTATAGATCACAATAATTAAAATCATAATAAATATTATTATATTATTAAAAGTCATTTGAAATGAATGTTTTAGGATAAAGATAGGTATGATTATACTAATTGATTGATTTTTAAAAAATAATACTTTAAGTTTGAGAAAAAATTAAGTTGACTGATAAACTGAAGGTTAAGATAAAATATTGTGGACAAAAATTGAGATATGTCAGTTAGATAAAAATATTGAGACAAGTTAACAACAAAGATGCATCACACCAAGTCAAAGATTGAGAAGAGACAGCGTGTATGGAGAATAGTCAGACAGATCTAGACCAAAAATTAAGACAGAATGGGTTGGGTCGAAGATTAAGGCAGGTTAATTTTACGGTGGAGACTGGTTGACCCAAAATGAATGTTGGGAGATTAAGACTAAAGGTCCAGAAAAACTAACATAAGTGGAAGGTCGAAACGGATCAGCTTGAGCCAAAGGTCGGGATGGGCTGACCCGAGCTAAAGGTAGGATAGAGGATTATCTCCTGAATAATAATTAATATAGGAAATAAAATAAATTGTATTTTTCTTATTAAAGATTAACATCTTTGTGGTGAATCTTTCTTTTAGGGTTTCTTAGGTGCCTTAAACATTTATACCTATATATACGGGCACCAAATACATATGTAGACATTTTGGAAGTCATAAATATGTATTTGCAATTTTGAGAGAGGATTCTCTTGACTCTTGGTTTATAACTCTGATTCTTATCAAAGATTAACATCTTTGTGGCAAATATTTTGTTTTAGGGTTTCTTAGGTGCCTTAAACATTTATACCTATATATAGGGGGCACCAAATACATATGTAGACACTTTGGAAGTCATAAATATGCATTTGATATTTGAGAGAAGATTCTCTTGGATCTTGGTTTAGAACTCTAATTCTTGTCAAATATTAACATCTTTGTGGCAAATATTTCTTTTAGGGTTTCTTAGGTTCCTTAAACATTTATACCTATATTGTGGTGTTTCCATCTTTGTCGTATGAACCTCCAGAAAAATTTAAAAAAGTCGAGACGGACGGGCCAGGTCATGAAAGAGATTTGTTAGAATTCGATCACAACAAAAATTTTGTTATGGACCAACGATATGTTAACAACATTTTGAAAATAGAATGTGTCACTAGTTTATTGGTCTGTATATTTGAAACGGACTGATCATGAATACCGCATAAGCGTTTATAAAAAACTCAAATTTAAAAAGTCAACGATGATAAAAGATCAAACGAACTCTTAGAACAACTTTTATTGGCCACATTCAAATAAATTATTTTGAATAATTTACTAATTATAATTAGTTATTAGTATAAATGATTATGATATCAAAAAATACTATGACACTACAAGAAATTAACGTATTACCGAAGGGTTTTTATGGACGGCCTCTCGGCCTTCGGTAAAAGTGCGTTACCGACGGTCAGATAGACGATTACCGAAGGCCATGGTGAAATAACATTACGAACAGCAAAGAAGAGTTTAGCGAGGGGTGTGTGGCCTTCGGTAAAAAGAGGCTCGACCAAACTAAGTGATTGGGGCTAAAAAAAGAAATTGTTTGCATCCCTCGAGAGCATTGTGTCGCGCGACTGCCATGCCTTTAGTTAGGGTTTCTGCCTCCTTACACCGTTTTCGCCATTTTTGACTGATTAAACCTCCTCTCACCGTTTAATCTTCACTTCCCACCGATTAAACACTATTTCTCACTGATTAATCGATACATTTAAGGTTTCCTCCACCAATTAGGGTTTTTCCCTTGGCGCTTTGGGCTTTATATTTCTCTACTTCTTTCCGCTGCGAATCAACCTTAAGGATTCCTCGAGGAGTCCAAATCGCTCAAGTTCCATCTTCTCCTCGGAACGCCATGCTATTTCAGAACCTAGGTTAAGGCACATCTTCAGGAGATAAGTCTTTCGAGTCTTTGTTTTTGGTTTTGTGTTTCTGTTTATGTCATCTTCATTTCATTTTGTCTTTTATTTGCTTTGTTTTTGTAATGTTTTGATTTTATACGTCTAGTTTCGTTTAGGTTCCGCGTTGTTCTTTATTCGTTTGTACTGTCTTATGGTTTAATTCTCTGTTTTGTGCATTGTCTTGAGTGTTATGGTTAATGGTTCTCATGAACTATTTGATTAAAGGTTTGAATGAGATTCAATCTGTTTGTTTGTTCTTGAATCTGCATTTTTATGTTAGGTCTCCAAGTTTGCTTGTTTTGTTGCTTGAGTCATTGTAATTTTCATTTTATTCGGTGCAATCCTCTGATTGAGTCTTTTAATATTGGAAATCATATTTTGTCATGTCTCGGTCATGTTGTTTGTTTCATTTGTCATTTAATCTCAGTTTTCATCAATTAAACTAAGTGATTGAGGCTAAAAATGCAACTCAAATATGAACTTGTCCTTACCTATTTGTTGTACGAACAAATTCACTTGACAGAAAATCCTTACTCTTAGATACACATAATTCACATATATATCTAATAAATCTAGGTTTGGGAAAACTTTTTTTGAAGTTAAGTATAACCCTGACCACTTGGTTTCTAGCTGCAGTTTTCAAATCTTAGGATGAACATGGTCAAATTAGATTTATTGTCCTCAAAGTGGCCAATGGTTTTTATTGCATATTGTTCCTCTTTATTTTTTTACACGAGCAAATTCAAGACATTTTATGCATAATTGATGAAGGGGCTCATACCAAATTTTTTGGTGGTAGTCAGCCAGTTTGCTAATGTTCATATTTCTATAAGAGAATTTTTGCGATGACTTCAATTTTTTCATTCTGATTGAGCTATCTATTGTTTAAATTATAAAGGACTTATTATAATAAGACAACTCATTTTGTTTGTTTGGGTTGTTAATTTGTTTATATGTTCTGATTTACACTGCAAAGATGGATTCTTTTAGAAGTTACTTAAGTGTTAATTTCTCTCTTCTCTCTATTGCTTTGGTTTGTGAAAAATGTTTCTTATTTTTGTTTAGTGCTTTCACTTTTATTTACAAAGTAACACCTTGTTTTCATTTTTTTTATTCTTTCCAAAAGTTGGGATATGAAAGTGGAAGCAACATTTAATTGTTATTTGTTTACATTGTTTCCTGTACAAATTTTGACAATAGGAAAGAAAATGAAAACATAAAACATTTTGTTGAATCAAATGATCTCAATCATTTTCCATTAATGAAAATCCTTTGCTGAAATGAAAAAGGTTCTCTTACCCAAATATAGTGTTATCTTTTGCAATGCCGTACAATATACTTTTGAGAGTTGATTAACTTTATCAGTTTATTAACCTCATGTCAATATTTTTCTTCTAGATTTCTTTCTCAATTTACTTATCTGTACAATATATTTTTTAGAGTTGTTTAATTATATTTGATTCTATATGATGCCTAGTGAAATCTGTATTTGTAATTTAAACTATGTTGTTTATTGCAGGATGTGTCAAATCTGTATATATTTATTGAGCTTGTAACTAAAGGATCCCTTAGAAATCTCTACCAGAGATATACTCTTCGAGATTCTCAAGTATTTGCTTATATAGGGCAGATTTTGCATGGTTTAAAGTATCTCCGTGATCGAAACATCATTCACAGGTCACCTATTTATTCATTTAGTTTTCTTTCCTCTTTGATATAGACAACTTCTGGTTTTCTGGATAGTCTTAGACAAGAATGAAGTTTATCGCTCTTGTTTACCTTGCATAGGAGAAACTTCCATTTGTTGTCTTATAATTTCTATATAAATATTAAAGGAACTTTTGTTGTATTTGTGTTTCTTTTCTTGTTTCTTAGACTCTCGTTTTGGCCATAGATCTCTTGTTATTACATGTTTTTCTTGTGATAAGGTCGTCCAAAAATTTCAATCGAGACGATCATTTCCCTGTTAGTACTTTGAATGGATCCATATATTTGGTAATTGAATAGACTAGAGAGGAGTGGAAGAAAAGTATACAATTAAGAAAATTATTTCTCACCCAACTATTGTCATGACTATTCTTTTCTTGCCTCAAATTAACACCATTTAGTGCCATTACGTATCCTGATATTTCTCTTGTGGAGTAGCTTTTAAGGATGGATGTTTATATATTATATCAGAATTGCTGGATGTAATTTTTCTCAAGATATAAAATCGATATTGCACAAGGTTAAGATCGAGAGGTTGAATGATTCACTAAACAAAGTGTACATGTCACACGTGGGTTTGGTATAGGAAATTTAACTATCAGTGTTTTCTTTTCTGGGGTTGTGTAGTATGCTCATATTTTCTGTAACTTTGTTTTCTGTATCTCTGTTTCTTTAATGTAATGTCATGAAAAATCTTTGTATATATTATCTGTATATATTTCCATTGATTATAGGGATATTAAATGTGCAAATATATTGGTGGATGCGAATGGATCTGTTAAGCTTTCAGATTTTGGATTGGCGAAGGTGGCTCTCAGTTCATGACTTTGTTTTGTTCCTGTCAAGCTTTCAAGAACAATCTTCTGTTTTTTATCTTTCCATTTTCTAATATTGTGTTATTCTTATTTTTTTTAGGCAATCAAATTGAATGATGTTAAATCATGCAAGGGAACAACATTCTGGATGGCCCCATGTTGCTGGATCCATGGTTCTAGATTGAGTTTATACTTTTTTTTTCAGCTATTCGGTAATTACCGCCGAAGGCTTTTGTTCTTCGGTAATTACCCAGGAGCAAAGGCCGTCGGTAAATTTTAGCGACAAGAGATTTATCGACGGTGATTTGGCCGTCGATAAGCCATCGGTAAAAGGTCACTATCGACGACTTCTAGTGGTTTCCGAGGGATTGTGGCCTTCGGTAATGTTCTTCTTTTTTGTAGTGTGATTAACATTATTACAAAAATAAATTTGACCCCTCTCATGCATTATTTCTTTGCTTTTTAGTATTTTAACAAAAGTGTGATCAATATCCAGCCACATTCTTATTAATATGACCATAAATAATCATTAAAAGCTCATTTTCATTTCTTAATTTATAACGCTTTATATTAGAATCGATTATATTAACTTAGAATCGATTATATTAACTTAGCAAAATTGAGAGTGGAATTATATGAATATAGAGGGGCGCATCAAACTTTTTAACTTCAATCCCTCCAAATCTCACCTTCTTCACAGGTGATTCAAAAGTAGACAATTTCTAGGGGCGGGCCGTCAAATTTATTGCTTTTTTTTCATAATGATGTTTGAACGTTCAATTCGGCGGGGCTTCAACGTTCATACAAGATGGTGGAGTGTGGCAGTAAGTAAACATAATTACACGATGTACGTCTGATGCGGCTGTCGCGGCCCATCAAATTTGATGTGCATTAATAATGCAGTATAGTGCTAGGAAGTGACTCCTAGGTCGTCTTTCAAAGAGCAAATGTGGTTCGAGTCTCAGATCAAACACGTAGTGGGGGTTGTGAAAAGTTTGTCTGGATGCGGAAAAACTTAAATTTAAAATGAAAATTAAACACAACCGAATTAAAAACGTTGAAATAAATTTTAAAACAGTAAAGCCAAACGGTAAAAGACAGTAAAATCAGAGAATGCAGAATTCATGAGTATTTGAAATTAACACACTGAAACAGTAAACATGCAGAAAACGTAACAGCAGCCTAATTAAAATTTACCAAAAACATCAGTAAAAATAATGTTTGAAAATAAGATGAACAGTAAAACGTAATGACAGAATATAGCGGTGTAAAAAACAATGAACGGTAAAATACAATAAATAATAAAAATAAAAGCACTTAACTAAAAATGAAATTCATCAAGGATTCAACACGTAAATTAAAATTCCTAAACAGTGAAGATAAAAATGAAATGAGCAAACTACTCCAAATACTGTGACACACTACATGCTTCAGAAAGAAAATTCTACATCATTGTACTGCCAATCTTACTTTGTTCAATAGCGTGCTGCTGGAATGATGCATCGCTTCTCCTTGCCTCCAGCATCAATCACCGTGCCATTCAAATCAGCTTTCTTCTCCATTTGAAAAAATATAAAATGAAATGTAGCCTTTCTTCCTTCACGTGTTGGTTGTTGGATGAAGAAATAAATGGGTGGAGGCCGTGTGGTGTGTTTGACCATGTGTGTGGTCTCTCCTTCAACAACTGCTGGAATCCCGTGTGCACCTCTCCAAATGCGGATGGAGTTTCCAATTGAAAATTCAATGCACATCCTCTTCAAAAACAAGTGGCAAGTGGCGGTTCCAACACGTGATGAACACCTTGCTCTGCATCAAAGCCGTATGATGTATCTTTCTTCTACAATAAAAGATTAATCCATTTAGGAGCTTTTTGTGATGTGGTGTGTTTTTTTTCTTTTTTCAGCCAAGCCGTGCAGCACCTCTATCTTTATTCATGCACACCAATTCTCCTCCAATGTGCCGCATGTGCTTTCCGTGGCTGGACGTGTAGTGTGCCTCTTAATCAAAAATTGAATGCACCGTTTTCAGCTGCACATCACGTCCACACCATTCAAAACATCACCATGTGCTTCCACTCCACCCTCCTTCCTTCTTCTGCTGGACGTGCTTGTGCACATGCATTCTGCTCATGGGCCGTGATACCTCTTCACGTGCTGTTTGTTCTCTTCCACCAAAGTGTGCAACTCTTCCCAAGTTAAATCATGATGCTGCCGCACTACCTTGGGAGCTCTTCCTTCAAGACATCAATACACCGTGAGCTTCTAAAAAAAATTTGAATTGTGCTTCTCCCAGCCAAGCCGTGACAGCAGCTCTCCAATAACGAAACACCTCTTCCAGCAAAATCAATTCCGTGAGCTGTTGGACTTGTAAAAGAATTTTTGATGTGGCAGCAGCAGCTGAATATGGCAACGTGCAACACCTCTCCCCCAAAGAAAATAAAATTCCAATCACCAGCCGAGATGAAAGTGATTCACCAGTGCACCTCACAGCTCCTGGAATCAGCGCATCTTCTTCCAAAATAAAAATCACCGTGCAGTTCAATAATGAAGCATTATTGGACCGAAGCTTCACTCAAAAGTTTCATGAACCAAAATGAAATTAAATGGCAAACTGAAAACGTAATTGCGTGCACAAGTAATTAGCTCAGATGATTCAAATTAATTAAAATTAAAATTTCTCGTCAAGTTAAGCACAATTAGCAAAAACGGAGAAATACCGGACATTTAAGCACAATTCTCTGAGTAATTCTAGTAAAATAAATTAAGTGAAGTCGAGAAAATATTAACTCATCAATGTTATCGGTTCATCTATAAATATTGTTTGCATCACGTAATCCCTTGCTTCCTGTTTCTGTATTGAACATATTAGGATTCATGTTTTTTATTTCCTTGGCGTTTTCCTTTCCTTAGATTTCGAAACATGTGTGTTCTTTAAATTGCAATTTGCTCACTTGAATTTCAAAGTGTCGAATTCAGGTCCCAGTTCATATGAAGGTGGCCTTTGAAATTCAAGTCAACAAAATGTTTTTTATAGTACAGAAATGATTAAGTTATCTTACTGAAAGGGAAGTACTTAGGAAAAAGAAATATCGTTCACAATATGTTTAATGCTAAAACAATTTTAAGATCTAAAATAATTATATAAAAATGTTGTTCAACTTCATCATTTAACTATGTATGAATCCTTTAAAAAAATTGTCTTGGAGTTGTCTTCTACCATTCAATTTCAGAGCTATTTGATTTCTTATGGTGGAAACAACAACAATACAAATTAAATTTATACAGTTGACGTCAAATTTTGAGTGCATTCGATGCAAAAGACTAGAGAATGATGTCAAATATTTGAAATAAATAGCGTCCTATATCATAGAAATGTCTTCGTTTAGTCAGCAAGGAGTTCATATCAGAATCCAAAGAGATTTTTTACTTTTTCAGTGAATGATGTTTGAACGTCGAATTCAGCTGGGCTTTGACGTTTATACAATGTGGCAGTTACTAAGCATAATTACATGATGTACTGCTTTTATCATGATCTAATTTTCGTCAGCGGATGATGTAACTTTTAATCTTTTTTTCTTTTTACTTTTTAATCATTCAATAGCACGTCCGACTTTGTGATGCTTCGACTAGAAGGAAATTGGAGTAGTTGGGACATTAATGGTGTGTTATTTCCAACTATGTTTTTCACGTCATTTGTTGGGGGGTTGGACATCAATTAGTTCTTATCTGAATCAAAAGAGATATATTACTTTTCACTGAATGACGTTTGAACGTCCACTGCGGCTGGGCTTTGACGTTCCTACAGATGATGGACTGTGGAAGGTTATAAGCATTATTCATGATATAATGTACGTCTATTTCTTAGCTAGTCTAACGTCATCATTTCATCTATAAATATAGCTTAAATTTCGCGTAATCCCTGCCCTCATGTTTCCCTGTTGAACATATTAGGATTCATGTTTTTTATTTCCTTTGTGTTTTTTTTTCCTTAGATTTCGAAGCATTTATGTTCCTCAAATTCCAATTTGCTAACTTGCATTTGAAAGTGGGGCATTCATTGTCATTTCATATGAAGGTGCCCTTTCAAGGTCAAGTACAGAAATGGTTGAGATATCTTACTGAAAGGGAAGTGCTTGGGAAAAAGAAATATGGTTCACAATATGTTTAATGCTGCTAAAACAATATTGAGAACTAAAATAAATTTATAAAAAAGTTGTTCAACTTCATCATTTGGCAATGTATGATTCTTTTTTTAAAATTGTCTTCGAGTTGTTTTCTACCGTTAGATTTCAAAACTATCTGATTTCTTAGGGTGGAAACATCTTCAAGACAAATAAAAATAAGAGTCTACTTACGTAGTTGACATCGAACTCTCGGTCGTTCGATGTAGATAAATATTGAATTTTTTAAAATTTCATAAGCATTAACATTTTCCTCTGAATTTCCACTATTCCTTGAACGTTAACAAAGAATGTCTTCGTTTACTAGAGGAATGAATGGAAAACCAAAAGAAAAAGTCATTCAAATTGTACTACTTGAAACGAAATCCAAATCTGCTAACTTATTTCTTTGGATTTCTATAGCTCCTACATGCCTCACCCAAACTTTTGTGACCTTGAAAGAGCTATGAGAAAACCAAAAAAAAAATGTTATCAGAATGACAACTTACGCCTAAATTTTATGAGTGGAGGACTAGATCAAGGATCCGTAATTGTATTTAAAGAAATGGACTTGATCTTTAACGTCAACTTTTACAATATTCGACGTAACATTTGTTTTTTCTTATTTTTATCTTATAAAAAGTTGACATTTTTCAGAATTCGACGTAAAAAAACCTCAAGGATTTAAAAAAAATCCATAAGAACATTAAAAAAAGGAAAAATATGAAAATATAACCACGAAAGCTATATATTACAATTTCAAACAGAGTTCAAACATACAAAAATATACTAAAATATATTAAAATATTACATTAATTTCAGAAAAATAAACTAAAATGGACTCTTCTTCCTAATCTGAGTCAGATGTCTCCATAGACTCATCTTTTGTTGTGTCGTCTTCATCATCAGATTGACTTGCTGAGGGAGTTATGAGAGCATTGTCTTCATTTGATTTCTTGTGAATCATGATCAAAGATTTTTCAACTTTTAAAATTCTTGTTGAAAGCCATCGAAATTGATCCACAACAAATCTTTCAAACTCAGTCTCTAGAGTGAAGGTAGAAGGAGTTTCTTCAACATCCTTGAACACCCACCCATCTTTTGTTTTCTTTAGACCATTATGTCTCAATGCCGCTTTTCCTATTTCATTTGATTCGGTGCACCAAATATTTTTTTCACCAGTAAGATCAACTTGATGATGCTTCAATACACTGCTGATAAAAACACCATATGACAGAATATGTCCATGAATACTTGCAATTTCAATCATGTGCTCACTCATAACAGCAACCTAGTTGGTTGGTATTCGGGTTGTTATGGCATGAACCAAAAATAAATCTGCAGTAGTTAGACGATCACGTAAACATCGTCCAAGTAGTATTACCCAAGTAAGTACAAAAGCACACATTTTTTCTTCCATTTTCAATCCTTCTATTAGATATGGTTTGTATACCTTTAGCCTTATTGGACTTCTCAGATATTCCTTATAAATTTTCTTCTTGTTGGTCCATTGGTTGAGTTCAGAATTTCTTTCATGAGACATGAAGCCTTCTGCTTTGAGACCAGTAAAAGATAGCCATATTTCGTCATCAATTTTAATATCGACACCTTTCACCCGAGAGCATATAACACCATCGACAACCTTCAGATTGTGGTAGAAGACCTGTACCAGGTCAGGATAACAATCACCGGTCACTTCTACAAATTTTGCAAGACCAACATCTACAAAAGATAAACCCCTCCCTTCTGAATAATTCCACATCCAAGAACTTGTGAGGGACCACCTAAAAGAGTTCTATAACATCCAAATTTCTATCGTTCTTTGTCATCACTGATCCACCCATTTAGACTAGCATTTCCTACAAAGTGTGCATCCTTCTTTCCAAGCCGTGAAGATGAAGAAGCCATTTCAGAACAGGATTTAGACATTTACAATAAGAGTTTAAGAATCTAGTTTCTGACAATGATACATGATAGATTTAATCAAACTATATGACGGTTTATTTGCCTACAGAAAGTATTCATTTTTAAACCTTGAATTTTTTTAACTTTTCAGTTCCCTGTTAAAGTTTGTCGTCGAATTTGATTTCTATTCGACCTCCTATATCTTTTACAACATGAACAAGAAACTACATTAAAAAAAACATAGGAATTAAAAGAAAACAAGAAAAATAATGGAGAATGTTTTTAAAATTCATAAGTGTTAACATTTTCCTCTGGTTTTCCACCATGCCTTCTTCGTTAACAAAGAAATGTCTTCGTTTAGTAGATGTATTAATGGAAACCCAAAGGAAAAAGTTAACATGAATTTGGTTACGGAAGCTCATAGTGTAGGTTTTCAAAGGGTAGTTCCAAAGGATCCGAAACTGTATTTAAAGAAAATGTTGGGAGCCACTAATGTGCCCAACTACTCCAGTGCCCATCACGTCGAACCCTTTAGAAATTCGACGTTGATGAAATTATATTATTTGGCTTTATATAAGATTGAAAATTTTAGTTCGGCCTAAAACTAATAAGATTTCATTCACAACTTTATAAATACTAGATTTGAAAATGCACTTAGTGTTTTCTAAACTGAAGAGTTACAAACCCTAGATATGTGAAAGACGTTCATGAATCTAATCAGAAATGGCTTCTTCATCATCACCAAGAAGAAAATGGAAGGTTTCCCGAATTGCAAGGAGTGCTAATCCTATAGGTTGGATTAGTGACGAAGACATTCGATGGAAGCGTTTTAGTCTAAGGAAGATTAAAACTGTGGTTTCTCATAGATATCTGAAACTGGTGAGAGTGTTCTACTCCAACTTAAAGAAGAGTGATGAAACATTTTGTAACATAGTCAAGGGGGTTGATATGAAGCTGATCAAAGAGGTTTGGATTGGGATTGTCGTTTTTCAACCAATCAGGAAAGAAGGCTTTCTCTTTCAAATATGGATTGGTCATCAAGGACTTATTGGATTCACCATGATAAAAAATGAAGATCATCAGCAAGTCTATCCCATATCTAAATCTTGGAGTGCAAACAAAACAGATTCGACAAAAACTAAAGAAGATGAGTGGGCTAGATGGTTATGTGATGAAAATAGATTATATGTCAAAATTGCTCAAAAAGATACTTGGGACTCAAGCATATTGAAAGCTGACACAGTCATTGACAAAAGACTCTAAGGATTGAAAAACACCGATCAAAAGGGAAAGGAAGGTGATGTGAACAACTAGAAAGGATCAACAATAATTCTGCAATAAAAAAATATGGATTTTCGTTATTTGATTTTAATTTTGTAATCAGTGGCTTCTTAAGCCATCTTTTGTTTTGCTGGTTGTAATAATCTTTTGAATATTAATGAAATTCTCTTTTGGCAAACATTAGTGAATGGTGATTGAATTGTTTAAATTGATTAAATCACTTGTATGATTGTAATTGAACATTTTAATGTTACATCATTACATTGCATATTCATACTCAATCTGTGATAATAGTTATTGCACAATATAATATTAATAGAACACTAATAGTACAACGTTTGGTAAAGCTACACAATGTAATATTAATAGAAAAATAAAGATAGAAAATTATTAAAAATGAATTTGATAAAGAAAGATTTATAGGGAAGCAAATGTTTGGTGAAGGAGGAGCAGCGTTTTGAAACGAAGAGGTTCACATCAATTTCTTCATATTTCGACGTATTATTGTCAGCCAGAAGCCAAATGCTTACTCCCTTTTTAATTATTTTTCTTTTAATCCAATAACAAACGTTCAATTCCTTGGGCATGTGACGTATTATTCATTATCCGAACCCAAAGGTCGCTCCCTTTTTTTATTTTTCCGTTTTACCAAAGGTTTTGAATTGACTTTATAAATATTATCCTTAACTCTTTACAATTTCACACTTTGCTCGTTTTTTAATGATTCATTTTTTAAGTTTTCCTAGAGTTCTTTTCTCCGAAATCAGATCCATTGATTCTATAGAAAACAACTTCAAGAAACTTAAAGATTGACATCTACTTAATGATGATAAATGTTGTTAAGAAGAACCGAAGAGATTCACGTCAATCATTGGCACCACTCAACGTCTACTTTATATGGGAAAACACAGTTGGTTGGGCTTGATAAATGTTGTGTTTGAAACGAAGATATCCACGTCATATACTGACACCACTCAACGTTCAGGTATATGGAAAAGCATGTTGGCAGGGCATGATAAATGCTATGTTAAAACAAAGAGATACACATCCAATATTTACACCACGCGACGTCCACGATATTTGGGAAATACATAGCGATGTCATTTGCCTTCAGTATTCGACGTAAAATTATTTGAAGGATTTCTGAAAAAAATCCAATTTTATAGAACGTTGGTTCATAAATGGAAACGAAACAAAGGAAAAACATAGTAACACTAAACATAGGAAAAAAATGAAAATCAAACAACGAAATATTTGCGGGATTGTAAAAATGTAGAAGGATTTTTGTGAATGGAGGTTGTAGTGTTTTGAAAGGGTGCAAAATCCAAATCTCTCAACCTTTTTCTTTGGATTTCTATCACTCTTTCAAGCTCTTCGCAATGACAAAGAATCAAACCACAAGGACATTACTCGTTTTTGTCAACTTGAAAAAGATGATAGAAAAACAAAGAAAAAAGTTAACAGATTGTTACGAGATATTTGGTGAATGGAGGTCGTAGCGTTTTGAAAGGGTCCGAAATCCAAATCTCTCAACCTTTTTCTTTGGATCTGTATTACTCCTTCAAGCTTTTCACCATGCACAAAGAATCAAGCCACATGGAAATGACTCGTTTTTGTGAACTTGAAAGAATTGATAGAAAAACAAAGAAAAAAGTTAACAGATTGTTATGAGAAATTTTACGAATAGAAGTTGCAGCGTTTTGAAAGGTGCAAAATCCAAAATGTATCAACCATTTTCTTTGAGTTTGTATCATTCCTTCAAGCTTTTCAACATAACAAAGAATCAAACCTTGAAGGACCCAATACAAACTCAAACAAAAAAGTTAACACGTCCAATCACATCCAAGGCTCTAAGAAATTTTCCAAGAAACCTTAAAGGAGTTTTACGAGAAATTTTATAAATGAAGTGTAGCGCTTATCCAAGGTTGTGAAACTGTATTTATAGAAAAAAAGAATAACTACTGGGAGCCAATCACGTCCAATCCCCATAGAGTTCGACGTGTTATGTGGTGACCTTTTGGCTTCCATCGCATAATAAAATGTCGAAGCCACCACTATAAGGACGTTTTATGGGTTGGTATAAAAGAAATAATAAAAAACATATTTTCTGGCAAATAAAACATCCAATTCATAAAAGAATTCGACGTTTTGTGGTAAGTTTAAAAGAAAAAAGAAAAAATTAATAAAAACCTCTTCTAAAATGTTTTGAAAGGACACGAAATCCAAATATATCAAACCACAAAGAAATGACTCGATTTTGTCACCTTGAAAGAGTTGCTAAAAAATCAAAGAAAAAGTTAACACAAGAAAACTTGAAATTGTTCTTACGAGAAATTTTATAAATGGAGGTGTGGAGGTTATCCAAGGCTCCAAAACTGTATTTATAGAAGAAAAAAAAGAATAATTGCTTGAAGTCATAATTAATGCTTTTAACTACTCCAATGGCAATCACGTCGGAGTCCAAAAGAGTTGGACGTTTTGTGGTTGGTTTAAAAGAAAAAAGGAAAAATAATAAAAAAGAGATTGACCTTTTGGCTTCTGGTCAAGAAAACGTCGAAGCCTCAGAAGAATATGACGTGTAATGGAGTTACTTTGGCTAATAAAACGTCGAATTAGCAAGAAGTTCGTCCTTAATATACAATGGGACGTCGATTTCTGCAGAGGTTCGACGTAAAACTCCTAGAAGGATTTCTAAAAGAAAACCATTTATAAAGAACGTATGTTCATAAATGAAATAAAAAAGAAAAGAAAGCATAATAACACTAAACATAGGAAAAAAACAAACCACAAGGAAATTACTCACTTTTATGAACTTGAAAGTGATGATAGAAAAACAAATAAAAGCATAATAACACTAAACATATGAAAAAAATGAAACTCTAAACGAGAAAAGACGGGATAGTTAAAATATAGAAGGATTTTGGTGAATGGAGGTTGTAGCGTTTTGAAAGGGTGCGAAATCCAAATGTATCAACCTCTTCTTTGTGTTTCTGTCACTCCTTCAAGCTTTTCAACATGACAAAGAATCAAAACCACAAAGAAATGACTCATTTTTGTCACCTTGAAAGAGCAGATTCACGTCAATTATTAAAAAAATTGGACATCCGCTATAGAGTCTATTTTTTAAATTCATAAGTGTTAAATTTTCCTCTGGTTTTCTACCATGCCTTCATCGTTAACAAAGAAATGTCTTCATTTAGTAGAGGAATTGATCGGAAGTCAATAGAAAAAGTTAACATGAATTTGGTTACGAAAGTTCTATAGTGTAGTGAAGGAGGAGTAGCGTTTTGAAAGGATGTGAAATCCAAATCTATCAGCCTTTTCCTTTGGTTTTCTATACTCCTTCAAGCTTTTTTGTGTCCTTGAAGGAGATAATAGAAAACACAAAGGAAAAAATTAATAGATGGAGTTCATAGCAGACATTTTATAAATGGATGTCTACAGGTTATCTAAGGCTCCGAAACTATATTTATAGAAAAAAGAATGACTGTTGGGAAAGGCCTGATATGGGGTGACCCTTGGCTTCAATAATAAAAGGCAGTCTGAAGGCAAAGGTCGCTCTTATTTTTCTCTTTCCTTTTTAAATTCCCATATAACGTCGAACACTAGGGGGCTTCGATATGAAAGGTTTGTGGACATTCATTTTCTGCTGTTACCAGAGGTTTTGAATTTACTCTATAAATATAATGCTTAATTCTATACAATTGCACAGTTTGATCATTTTTGAATAATTCATTTTTTAAGTTTCCCTAAAGCTGTTTTATCGGATGTTTAAAATAAAAAAATAAAAACATAATTTCTGGCAAATAAAACGTCGAACGAAAAGAAGAATGTGACGTTTTGTGGTTGGTTTATAAGGAAAAGAAAAAATAATAAAAAAGGAACTAAATAATAAAACGTCAAAGCCCGTATAAACTGACGTTTTATTGGTTGATTTAAAAGAAAAATAAAAAAATAACTACTGGTTGTAATATACAACTGTTGACGTCATATTATTTAAATAAATATTTAGTATTTATTTTTCTTTTATTCGACATCAGTTGTTTCCTTAAGGACGTTATGTGATTACGACCATCACGTCAAACCCCAACTCGCACGACGTTCTCTATTGGTTTAAACGTCGAGCCCATAATATTGGCGACTTCTGTTTGGTTTGTAAGAGAAAAGAAATAAAGAATAAAAAAGGGAATCACTTACTAGCATATAAAACGTCGCATATTTGTCATGGTTGACGTCAAATATGGGTAGGAGTAATACTGACTAGAAGCAAACCACTGTTTCGGTATGTTTTATTTTGAATTGAACGTCAAATGTTTCTTAAGTTGACGTTATGTGATTCTAAGGTCATTGTTTTACGTCAATTTGGGCTTTATTTGACGTTAATACATTCTAGACAGCGAACTTTTTTATTAAAAGGCATGGAGCGATTGAATTTATTTACGAAAACGCCACCATTCATTTTTAACTTTGGATATTGAGTGGTTGGACGTTGAACGCGTGACGTTATACGCGATTTTTGTACTACTGAATGTTCATTTTAGTAGTTTTATATTACTAAATTTTGATTTTACACTATACATTGTTGCAGATTCTTCCAGGCACATTGTTGGCTACAAAATAAAGGGAATTTAGTGATAAAATCATAAAGTATAACCTCTGTAAGACCCTTGAAAATAGTTGTAATTAAGATATTAGATATTTTTGAAATAAAACAAATAATTTTATGTATAAATGCTACAGTAAAATGCTACAGTAAAATACGTATAGTGCTACAGTAAAATATGTACAATACTACTATAAAAATACCTCGTGAATCATGTGTTGCTACAGTACTGCTACAGGAAAAATGTAGTACAAGCTATAGTGCTACAGTGAATCGAAGTATAGCTACAGTATTGCTACAGTAATTGTAGTACAACTACAGTACTACTATAGTACCCCCTTAACTTCAACTATAAAAAGGGGTGAGAAATGAAGTTTTAGGCGAGGAGACAGAAATTGAGCAATACTTTTGTCAAAAATAAGGAGATATTAGGACTAGAATCTGAGTTGTAGAGAAGGTAGCAATAGCTTCGGAAGAGGTGCTCTTTATTCAGAAGGGAGCGAGAATCAGGTAAGGGAAGCTACTCTTGAGTCTTGAATATACAATATTTTGCTTTTGTCTAATCTTAAATCTTGAATATGGAGTATTTTGTTTCTGGATGATCTTGAATTTTGAATGAGAACATGCTTCTGTGATAAGATCCAAGTTTGATAGTTGTAAAACGTGATATTGATTTTGTTATGCTATTTGTACGTTATTATTACTTAGAACTTTTAGTTGTTTCTTTTGCATTTTTGGAAGGACGAGAAGTTGTCTAACCGGTTCTGCCAGATTCAACTTCTTGTTTCCCCAGACCTTTTATTGTTTCTTATCTCTTTATATTGTATTTTTGGAAGGATGAGAAGTTGTCTAACCGGCCCTGCCAGATTCAACTTCTTGTTTCCCCAAAAATTTTATTGTTTTATCTATTTTCATTGCATCTTTTTGGAGTGATGAGAAGTTGTCTAACCGGCTCTGCCAGATTCAACTTCTTGTTTCCCCAGAAATTTTATTGTTCTATCTATTTTTTTTGTTGCATCTTTTTGGAAGGATGAGAAGTGTCTAACCGGCTCTGCCAGATTCAACTTCTTGTTTCCCCTGAAATTTTATATTAAGATTAATTTTGATGGTAGGATAGAGGTGTAAGACCCGTATAAATAAAATAATTTCTTACCTTAAGTATTTTATTTTGTGGTATTATATAATAAATTATGATGAAAAACAATGTTGAGGTAAGGGGTTTAACTTGGGATATAACATAGTGTATGATGGGTAGAAGGTAACAATATAATGTTGTTGCATGCTTTCTTCCTTGTGTGTTGAGATTAAAGTTAACATATTGAGGTATGTACTTTTCTTTTTGGTTGTATGTTTTATGAGTTTTTGGGTATAACACACAGAAGCTAAAAATGAACTTTTGCGATTTTTCCCAGATTTATTTGAGACCCTTCCCGAAGTCCAAAATAGAAGTATGAGTAGTCAAATTAAAGATAATTGAGTCTAGTTCCCAACAAATTAAGAATCAACTCAATTGGAGTTCTGTAGAGAGAGTAATGAGCAAAACAGTCATCGAAGGTCAAAGCTGAGCATACCAGAGCGTGATTAAATTTTCCGATTTTTAATAATTTTACTGCAGCTAGCCCTGTAGTCTAAAAATTTCGAGATTTATGTCCAAAGAAACATATTTGAGTCTAGTTTCCAACAAAGCAAGAATCAGCTCAATTGGAGTTCGGTAGAGAGAGTAATGAGCAAAACAGTCATTAAAGGTCAAAGCCGATCATACCAGAGCGTGATTAAATTGTCAATTGGACACCAAACTGTCAAGTTTGGTGTCCAAAGAAAGATGTGTGAGTCTAGTTTCCAGTAAAGCAAGAGTCAACTCAATTGTAGTTTGGTAGAGAGAGTAATGAACAAAACAATCAACAAAGGTCAAAGCTGAGAATACTAGAGCAAGATTAAATTTCTGATTTTAATAATTTTACTGCAGCTAGCCCTATTGTCCAAAAAATTCGAGTTTGGTGTCCAAAGAAATATTTTTGAGTCTAGTTTCCAATAAAAAAGAAATCAACTCATTTGGAGTCATGTACAAAGATTTATGAGTAAAATAACAAGCAAAGGTCAGTGTGGACAGCATTCAATTTTACTCGTTGGGAGCACTTATCTACACTCTATAACCAAGAGTGTGGGTAAGAGGGTATTGAGAATTCTCTTCCATTGTTCGAAGAGGAAAGAAGGGAGTGTGTTTATAGAAAAAGGGGTGTATCAGAATTAGGTGTTTTTGGGAATTTAGTAAAAAAAGTGGGGGTGCACTAGAAATGTTGTTATAGTTTATGGAAGTGTGAAATTAGTAAATTCAGAGGGGTGCGGCAGTAGGATAAATAATTAAATTAAAATTATTTAATTATTTTTTAGTCAATGAATTTAGTTGACTTTATATATGATAGTGATGGTTGTGATGGTAAAATTGTGAGAGAAAGCGTTCTGTCATATCCCTAGAATGTTGTTGAATCGATGGTGTTCGTATTGCGATACGATATTGTGTTGAGTCTCTGCGGAGACTGAGGTTCGAGTGTGATGGTTGTGATGGTAAAATTGTGAGAACAAGCGGTCTATCATTTCCTTAGAATTTTTGTCGAATCGATGGTGTTCGTATTGCGATACGATAGTGTGTTGAGTCTCTACGGAGACTGAGATTCGAGTGTCACCCTTTCCTCATGCGTGGGGACTAGAGAGGGTTGGATGTCTCGCCCAATGACTTCGGCTCGTGTGAGTATAGTGCTCGGTGGGTACGCCAAACCGAAGTTTTTACTCGTAATTCCTTGAGGAGTCGGGGAGATAGATCTGAAGTTGAGATGGAAGACGACTCGAATCGCCCTGTTTTGCGAAACAGGTTTGGTATGACAAAAATTCAAGGAAACAACAGAAGCTTGTGTCAATGATTTGAGTTGTGAGTTTAATACTGTGATGTATTGTGATGTGTGACTTTGATAGTCTGAGTGGTGATGATCTGAGGTATTAATATTGTGACTTTGATAGTCCGAGTGGTTATGATCTGAGGTACTAATATTGTGACTTTGATAGTCTGAGTAGTGATGATCTGAGTTATGAGTTGAATATTATAGTCTAGTGGTGATGATTTGAGTTATGAGTTGAATATTATAGTCTGAGTGATGATGATCTGAGTTATGAGTTGAATATTATAGTCTAGGTGGTGATGATCTAAGTTATGAGTTGAATATTGTGTTGTAATGTAAGATTGTGATTAGGATAATCTAATTTGAGATAATCTAATTTGAGATAATTTGATATTGAAATTATATGTTATGTTAGGTTCTTCGTTACTCACCCTGAAATGTTGTGGTTGTGGTTTCCACCTACGATGGTCGTACTTGTACGGGAGTAGATGGCGTTGCAGATGAGGCAAAGATGAAGTAGCACGACGAGAGTTATGGGAATAACTATGGGGGACTTATCATGTTTTAAAGTAATTTTATGTCTTTGAATAATGAATTTGATATTTGTAAGGTTTTAACCTTATGTTGCAAGACACTTAAACTTTTGATGGTTTAGTTCCGCAATGTTTAGAGAAAAAAAATTGGCATAAAATTTTGGATTTTGTTATTTTCTAGTGGCACTCTGTAAGGGGTGTTACAAGAGGAATCTTAAAAACCGGAGTTGGTACATCCCTGATCATAGAGCAGCCCTGGTCTGATCCAGTAAGTTGTGACTAGTCATATGTAGTGGCGTTTATGGTGAGTTTGATTCGTTAAACATTTGATTCTTTTCCAGTGACCATTTATAATAATATTTTATTATTGTTAATTTGTTTTGTGATATTTTATTATGATTAATTTATTTTGCGCTACATTCATTTTGCATGGAATCTGTGATGAATACATTTTTATTATGTCGAACAAGTAAACTATAAGATTGTGGGAGTAAACACTCAATTGTGAAATTTAAATTTGGATCATGTTTTTACTTTTTACTTTTTTTGAAGATATCTTAGTAAAACTCTAATTGCTACTTAGTCTAGCATTAGATCAATCTGAAAATTTAATATATAGTTTATAAGACATAGAAATTAACTTTGACTGTTAGGATCTTTAGATTGAGAATGACCATCACTTTATTTCTATCTCTCATTTATTGGAAAAATCTAAATTCTCCCTTATTTTGTCGATAGATTAAGTTGAAAATTTTGATAAATGATCCTAGAGATATATTTCTATATTTTGATCACTTGGATTTGTAACTAGTTATCTGTACTTGGAGGAATTAATTCCGCAATTTAGAGATAGACGACAACCCAAATTGAATAATGTTTTCAAGGTGTATAAATCTCAATCTAGTTAACCATTAGATTAACCTAAAATTTAGATATGTAGTTCCTAAGACATGTTGATGTATTTTGGCTAATCTATGACCTTTGATTGGTGAAATTATGTTGAGTTATACTCATTATGGGAAAGATGAGATTATAATATGAAGTATGATATCTGGCAATATGTTTACTTTATTTTGGATATTGACACAAAAATGGGTTATTGTCAATTTATGATTAAAGAATGAACATGATTGAGTTAGGTGGATAAGAGGATATGATTTGTTGATTTTATGAAATGTTGGGGTGGATATAAGAAATCATTAATTATGAAATGATGTTTACTACTGGGAGTAGTATGTTCGATTTATACCATGAGACCTTGATATGAGCAGAGTAACACATGAGGTTTATGAAAGCAGGCAGAAAGTTGTCTGACCATAAGGCTTTGACATAAACATATTATTCGTAAGTTTTATAGAAGCAGGCAGAGAGAGGTCTGACCATAAGGCTTCGAAAAGTAAGACATAGTATACAGGTAAGGCTTAAGGAAGCAGGCAGAGAGTGGTCTGACCATAAGGCTTCGTGAGTAAGCATGGTATACTTATAAGGTTTATGAAAATGAGAAAAATGATTTTGAAGAAGTTAAGGAAAAATGAATTAATGACATTGGGATAATTGTATTTATAAATTGCCGAAATACATGATTGAAATATTTATATTATAAGTAAGTTTAATGATTGTATGTTATGGTTGGCTTACCCTTATATGTTTGTGCTATGATCGTATAACTCATGTTATAAATGAGCAGATAATGTTGCAGATGCGGTTGAAAAAGCTTAGATATGATGAGAGATATGCTGGGAAAAAATTTCAGGGATTTTTGTAAAAAGAATAAATTTGCATTGGAAAAATATGTTGTGTAAGACTTATAAGTTTAATTTCGAATTTATGTTAAGTGGTGAAGACTATATTGTTTAAAGTTTGTAAGTTTGGAATTGTACTTTGGATGAATTGAAATAAAGTTTGGTTGTTTATATCAGATATCGAATTAATTTAATCTTTACTACTAGTAATACCTTTAAATTATTTGGATGTTACAACCTCTACTCACTAATTTGCAAAACTAAAGCAAAACATTAGTTCAAGCAAGTTTCTAAGTCAAAAAGGGAACATTTAGTATCAAAATTATATCATAGATAATGGTATATTTAACCGTTATCAATCATTCACCCAAGCGAATGGTTCCACTCGCCCAACAAATGGTCTTTTCCAGATCTACACAGAAATTTTTTTTCGATTTCTTTTAAAAATCCTACTAGTATTCCAGACTTTCCAAAGACTCAAAATTCATCAATCATCATAACAGATGCCAAAAATATTCATATACTTCAAGGATTCATTTTTTAATTCCAAAAATTTATTTTCAGAGTCCAAACCACAAACAACCATCATTTTCATCATATTCACATTCGAATACAGGGCCTAAAATCATACATAGATTATACCCAAAGCATACAAACTTTCCATGTTCAACAGATTCACAAAAACCCCTTAAAACATAATCAAGAACAACATTCATCTGAGAACCCATGAATAAAATAGTGCATACAAATTATGTTCTACACACTTTCACAGTGTATATTCATCATTCTTGTTCACAATCACATAATCAACAATTTCACAGCCACAGTTCATACATAATGTCATCAAATCTGAACTTTCGACTTCCTCAAACCATAACATGTATAAACACGAATCTAAACGTGAAATAAAATAAAAATAGAGAGATAAACTTGTTCTAAAATCATTCACAGATTCAAAACAGAATCATTTTCATGAATCAAGCACATGCAAAAACAGAAAGACTCAAGGTTAGCTCCCATTACCATTTTCTCCTAACATGCTCAACGAAACTGGCCTCTAGCAATCGTTCCATGGACTTAGACTCCTCTTTCGCACCAAGCTCAGATGTCCAGACCTTTCTGCACCTATCTGCCTCAAGGACTCAAGCTTCTTACCCTTCTTCAAGTTTGAAACACGCCTTAAAATAGGCTAAAACGCTTATGGAATGTGTTCATATCTAAGTCAATTCGCTCAAGCTAGAAAATTTGCTCAAGCTAATGAAAAAATTTGCTCAAGCTAAAGGGAAAATTCACCAAAAGTCCAACTCGCTCAAGCGAGCCAAAAAGCTTCGAACAATTTTTTTGGTTTCTGTGCCTTTTCAGAAGGAATCTACTTTTCAAGGACCTAAGTAGCTCACCCAAGGGAATCTTCAAGCTCACCCAAGCGAAAGAAAAATCTTCATACAGCTTTTTCTATGTTGTCGGACACTTTTCAGATGGAATCTTTCTTTTCCATGTTAGCAGCTTGCCCAAGCAAGTCCTCAACTTGCCCAAGCAAATTTGAAGCATCCTAAATTTTAATATTATTTATTATTTTAATATTATTTTATTATATTAATTTTTTAATCACCACTTACATAATGGATTCATAATAGATTCCTCAATAATGCCTTCAAATCTGAATGTTTTCTCCATTATCAATATTTTAAATTTTATTTTACTTTTTCGTTTTTTTTTTACAAAAAGGTAGAAAAGAGTTTGAACCCATCACCAAAATTTTCTACCAATTAAGCTACCAAAATTTCTTATTTAACTTTCCACATTTTATATTATAAACTTATTATATTTTTCATGGGTCTTACATTCTCCCCAACAACAAAAAAATTTTCCACCTCGAAAATTCTATACTTCAAGAAAAATATATGATAGTACGATATATATATATATATATATATATATATATATATATGTGTGTGTGTGTGTGTGTGTGTGTGTGTTTTTCAATATAACAAACATAGCCCTTTCACAAATCAAAATACCATACACAAGAAATTTATCCAATAATTTCCCTTACTCCTCACGTATACCAATATTATTATTATTAATTTTTCTCAGAGGCTTAGGAAGGAAAATCTATTATTGTAATTTTTTTTTTTACTCTGATGATGAAATTAATTAAATCTTATGTTTTTCCTTCATTTATTCAGTCTAAACATCTCTTACTTATCTATATATATGTGTCTTAGTCGGTTTAACGTGCAATGCTAGTTATTAATTAATTCACTTAATTTGTATCTACACTTATAATATTAAGACCTATTCTAATATAATTTAGTACACTATCCAGCAGTACCTTACGTTTATAACTCCTAATCCTATCATGTATCCACACCATAAAATTTATAATTTCAACAAATCAATGACAAGTAATAGTTGAGACTGCATCAAACATGTTTATAGAATTGAAGTTCACTCAAAACAACCATGAATCGCTACACCGATACCATAAAACAATGACAAGTAGTATTTGTTCATCATGTGAATTATTAAATCATGATCAGCCCTATACTAGACATAATGTATGTAAATTCCACACAGACTAATAACCAAAGATAATATCATGTGGAAATCAATAACAAAAGATTGACTTCATTTACCTAATTAGTTTATAATTCATTTAAATAAACAGTCAAACCTATACGCATCGTAATGCCAAGTAATTAATTTCGACTTGCTCATTCGATACACGTACTAGAAACTATATGAGTTCACTCCCCAAAGCCCTTGCCAATCTAGGCATATTAGAGGTTTCACAGTTGGGTTGGGTGCGTGTTATTTCTCTGTTCACACAGAGAATTATTGTTATTATGATTCATAATGAGTTCGTAGGATAAATCCACAACTCTTAGGTGGTCATAAGGACGAACCGCTCTGATAGTTTCTCTGTTCATACAGAGAACTATTGTTAGTATGATTCATAATGAGTTTGTAGGATAAATCCACTTCTGATACTACTGATATACAGAACCAAGCTGATTCCTTAAACCTTGCTACACCAATGCTTACCCAAAGCTCCTTTTATTCTAGCCTTTGAACTCAACTATTCTTGTGAAACGTAAGATATCTGATCTCCTGATTTTGTTATTGAAAACGTTTTCACACAAAACATTATTTCTAAACACCAACATCTTCACCCATCCTTTCAAACCTAAACTCTGGTCTTCTATCTCCTTATCTTCGAGGCAAGAATTTGCCTCAAAGGCTTTAACCAATTCTAACGAAGGTATACAGGTCAAGTTGTCCTTGAATCTGCATCCCTCTACCACTATAGAGCACAATATACTACCACAAAGGCAAGAAGAAGACAAAGATTTCTAAACACAACCACTCTGGAACCACAACTTTATCTTTCCCCAAATCTTCAGAATTAAGAAAGGAAAATCATCTCTAGTAAAAGTCATGAGTGTGCACCCTCATTACTCCTATTAAGACGTTTTTTGTTCTCAGAACCTCTAGTTAGATACAATACTCTACTATCTAGACTTGGAGGAAATGGTAAATTATACCATTTAGGCTCAATTCTTCACAGAGAAGACACGACAGATCCACAACACACAGGTCATCCTAAGGACGAACTGCTCTGATACCATTAATGTAACATCCCATAATCTCACACTTAAAAAAATTCATAATTTATATATTGTAACATTACATTTACGGTAACATACCGTAATCTCACCCCTTTAAAAATTTATAGTTGATATATGTCTATACATGTTTTAAACTCATATTTGAAAAATCCTAATTATAACTTGAGTTCTTCTACTTTATTCTTCTATCTTTCCCTTCCTTGGCACTGAGTCAGACGATATTCCTTCATCTCTCGTATAACGAATTATACGATCATCGCACATACCCAAACACAAACACAAACAAGTAGGGTGAGCTAACATGCAACCAATCATTTATAAAACATGCATATTTACTTTGATGCACTCAACAAACCTCAATTAATAATTATGTGAAACACACTCATACCATCATACAACAATCGCATCATATATACTCATACCATCATACAACAATCGCATCATAGATAATCATCCCACAATACCAAAATTACTAATCGACACTCATCCCACAATACTTAATAGACACTCGTTCCACAATACTTAATAGACACTCGTTCCACAATACTCAATAGACACTCATTCGACAATACTCAATGGACACCATTCCATAATACCCAATAGACACTTATCCCGATGATATGTTGATGAGTGGTCAACGGGAGGTTACGCACTTGTGATGCCTTCTTAGTCCTAACACTATGTCCAAAACCGGCACATAGACCAGGACCTCCTGCCCCTCTCACCACATAATTCATCCTTTCTGGATGATTATTAGAGTATCAGGATAACCTCCAACTTCAGGACCCTCAACATCAACATATACACACATACCATGGCATTACAGAATCTCTCCGCGAGACTCATACTATCCACAAGGTTAGTCCTCAACATTATGTCCAAAATCGGCACATAGACCAGGACCTCCTGCCCTTCATACCATCCACAAGGTTAGTCCTCAACACTATGTCCAAAATCGGCACATAGACCAGGACCTCCTACCCCTCTCACCACATAATTCATCCTTCTCTACTTGAGACTGGATGATCATTAGAGTATCAGGATAACCTCCAACTCAGGACCCTCAACATCAACATATACACACATACCATGGCATTACAGAATCTCTCCGCGAGACTCATACTATCCACAAGGTTAGTCCTCAACACTATGTCCAAAACCGGCACATAGACCAAGACCTCCTGCCCCTCTCACCACATAATTCATCCATCTTTACTTGAGACTGGATGATCATTAGAGTATCAGGATAACCTCCAACTTAGGACCCTCAACATCGACATATACACACATACCATGACATTACAGAATCTTTTTGCGAGACTCATACCATGACATTACATAATTTGATACTTTTCAAATAAAGAGAACCTTGTTATGATTTGGAAGAATGTTTTTAAGAGTACATTTACATAATTCATGTGTTTTGTAAGAAGGATTCTTCAAAATTCATTAAAGAAGATTAACTATCCTATAATATTGTATAATCTGTCACATATATGGTAATATATTCTTTGTTTTTCTTGTAATCTAATTTGATATTTTTGCATCAATGTTTGATGTTTGATGTCTCTGCAAATTTTTTTTAAAAGGTAATTTAAGAAGTGATATATATATTTTGTTCTAAATATATAGTGTGTTTTGTAATTGGATAATTCAATATTTTAAATGAAAAATCCAACTCAAATTGTATAGATTAACTAAATGTAGATTAGGAAGAATTAAATTAATATAAAAAATATTATTATCTTTCATTTTTATTTCTTGATGTTCATTAACAACTGAACTCTTTTTATTATTAACAATTTTAATCAAACATTCTTTTTAAATTTTTTAAAGAATACTTTTCAATCAATTCACCTACTATGTTTATTGGGTTTTAGCCTTTGTTTGTTTTTATAAGATATATTTACGTTATAATTATTTGAAATTTTAATTATAATAAAATTTTAATTATATTTTATAATATTGTCAGTTTATTAAAACTATTAAAGTTTGTAATAGTTATTTATATTTTAATTATTTTTTTTAATAATATAAAATTTATTTCTTTAAAATATTAATTAGTCTTTTATATATAATTATATATAAAATAATAAAACATATAATTTTAAAACTTTTTAACCTAATTATTTTACAAGTATAACAATTTTTTACAAAAAAAAAAAACTATGATTAAAACTATTATATTTATTAATTTTAAAAATATTAATAAAAAATAATAATATCTTATATTCTTATTAAAATAAATTAAAAAATTAAATACATTCCTATTCAATTAGAATAAATTAATTAATTATATTTCTATTATAATTTGGATGTTATAAAAGATACTACAAAAATTTATATGTTGATCAAAAATCACGGTTTAAATCAATATTTAAATAAATTATATTATTTAGAATAAATGCTGTATAGATATTAAAATTGCACATTTAAAAATTAATGGTATAAATATATGTTTTTTTATTTATTATATAATTATCTATAAAATTAACTAATGTTTTAAAGAATTAAAATTTATATTAATGAATAATTAAATTTTATATTATTAAAATTTAATTAAAATACAAATAAAAATTAAAGACTTTAATGCTTTTAATAAATTCATGACATTATATTAAATGTTTTATATTTAAGTATTACAAATAGTATTTATTATAATGGGATGTTATAAATAGATACATCCAAATATATTTAATTGTAATATTATTATGATTAAACTTTGAAATAATTATAATGTAACACCATTTAATATATATATATATATATATATATATATATATATTATAAAATAAAGATCTTAGGTACAATTAAATTTTTGTGTGGAGGTAAGGAAAAACTTAATATTATTCTTTTTTTATCTTGAAATAATCATTAAACACATATTAATGAAGAAGAGAGAAAACAAAAAAGAATTTGTAAACTAAATATTAATGAATTTTTTACAATATTATTTCAAATAATTTTTAAAATATTATTTCCAATAATTTTTAAAATATTATTTCCAATAATTTTAAAATATTATTTCCAATAATTATTTGGAAAAACAACTTTAACTTTAGTATTCATATTTAGTGTAGAAAACTATAATAGTTATTGAAACCATAAAATGTGTCCATTTTGGTATGGCACCCTAGAAAAGAGAGAAACGCTACCTTTCCAAATGAGATTAACTTCATTGTTCCACGTTTAACACACCACTCCGCATACATTAAAATTTTCATTGATAAAACTTTGTTGTAAAATTAAAATTTATATTCAAAATTTTAATATATTTTGACTTTTAATTTTAAAATAAGTAGAATATTCTTTTTTAATTTAATAATATTAATATTTTATTTATATATTATATATTACATTGATATTTGAACTGGTGTAAATAATTTAAACGTAATTTAAATGTATTTTAAAAAAATGTATATAATTTAATTAGAATGCTTATATTTATTATTTTCTAAGTTTGAAAATCAAACTGTATGAAAAAGGAATTTTATTTCTAGATTCAAGTTCAAGAATAATATTTAAATAATTTATACCTTAAATATCCATATAAATTTTTAATAAATGTTAGATAAATATTTCAATTATGTAATTATTAATAGGATAAATATACAATCATGCTATCCATTATTCACTAATTTTTATTGGTAAATTTTACTCAAGACTTTTTCTTTACATTTAAAATAAAACTATTAATAAAAAGATATTAATCATTAAAAAATATTTAAATATGTAATTTTATTTTTTATTTGTATTTTAAATTTAATTTTAGAAATAAAAAATTTATTTACATTAATATTTTAATATGTAATTTTATTTGAATTAGATATTAAAAATAATTTTTTTCATCTAAACTTATTTTAAAGTTTTTTTTTTAAATTAAAAAAAAAATATGTACAGTTAACCATAAATATTTGTATTATAAAAGATTTTGTGCATACATATGCACATGTTGATATTGCGACCATAGAAAATTGTGGTTTAGAATTAATAATGGTTAGTGTTAAAGTATTTTAGTAGAAATAGTTTTATTCTAAATTAATTTCATTATTTTAAAACATATAATTTTTTTAGAAACTATTTTTATAGAGTTATCTGTTAATACTTCGGTAAGTGTACCGAATCGTATCAAGTAATAATAAATGGTAAGACCAAGTATCGTTTTCCTAGAGACTCACGGCCTATACATTCATGTGGTTTCTTGATTAATTAAGACTTGTAAACAAAATCATTATTTTTATATTGCGAAAAATAAATATGAATGCAAGTGTTGATAAATTGACTTGAAAGAGGCAAAGGTGATTGATATAAAATATGGAATGATTATGTTGTTGGGGTTTCCGACTTATCCTACCCATTCTCATGTATTTATGAATTCATCTTCTTCATTAATGTTAATGTCACTTTCTAATTTACCTTAAACCCGATGTCTCAATGAAGAAAGCCTACTCTTAATTACTAGTTCACAATGTCTTGTATCCCTAACAATTAATTATGCATTACATTCGCACAGTAGCTTAAAGGCAACCAACCCTCCTATCCCTATGTCTAGGTAATATTGCTTTTGGGAGAATTTCCCCAGTTCTAAATTTTCTTATATGTGTCCATATTGAAAAAATCAATAATCATGCAATTGAATGACTTAAACAAAGCATGCATAGATTGTAGAGGAAAAAGCCTAACAATTAATGAAGTAAAGCTTTTATAATAAGATCAATTCAATACATGAGAGTTTCAAAGGATTACATCGTTTCCTCAACAACAATGGAGGTTTAGTTCACCATAGACATGGTGAAACTAGATGAAAATAATGAAAAGAATGAAAGATAAAACCCTAAAACTTGAAGATTTGAGCTTCTGCATCCAAAATCCACCTCCAAGGGGTGAAAGAAATATGTTTTCGCCTCTTTCTATCTAAAGATACCAACCCTAGATCGTCCAAGACCTTAAATAGAACATAAAAATAACAGAAAACAAGTCCAAACCCACGTCGTCGGTTCTCAGCTCCCCAAAAGGGCGCCCAGCAATAGCTGTGGCACTAAACTGACGCTCAACGGTGGCGCTCAGGCGTGAGATAGAAGAAATTGGCGCTCAATGCCCTTTTTTGCGCTCAACGCCCTTTTTCTGCACTCTAGTTGACTTTTCATTATGGTTGACTTTTATGCACTCTGGTTGACTTTTCTACACTCTGGTTGACATTTCTGCATTCCAACTATTTGGTACTTTAACTCTTGTTTCAAATCATTCCAATAGCCTACAAAATCAAGGGAATTTAGTGATAAAATAATCAAGTATAACCTCAACTCTTTTATTCACAAAACTAAAGCAAAAACACGAGTTCAAGCTAGTTTCTAAATCATAAAGGGTGTTTTTAATATCAAAATTAAGTATAAAAATAACGGTATTTCAATCGTTATCATTATCTAAGTTCTCTCTATGATTTTTTCCATTTGTTTGATGATATGAAATCTTTGAAGTGATCTCACTCTGGGTTCTTTAATTTGGACCAATCACTTTCTTAGTTTGAGTGAATTGGGTTTTTTCTCTTTTACTTAGTCCAACATGTTTTTTCTTTGCATGTGAGTCTCCTTTGCTTGCATGTAGTCTTTTTATCTTCTATACAAGTGTAGAATGAACCCTCTTCCCACGTGACTTTTTACCAGGCTTCTAATCTCTAGTAGTTTGCTTTCAACCTCCTCATTGCTAATGTTCCTAAAAGGAAAAAGAGTAAGACTCATAAATTTCACAAACCTGAACTCTCCTTGAGGATTCTCCAACCTTTGAATCACTTCCTTAGCTACTCCCTCAGCACTAGTAAGACCCTCCCTAACAATTAATGTTTTCTCCTCTTGCTCACAATTGAAGTTGAAGCATTGGTTACATCATCTACACCTACAATTTGATCATCAACATGGTCCAAAGATTTAATGAATGAGCCCCCAAATTGACTAAAAGATCTTGGTGGGGACGTGTTCCTACCACCAAGAACTTGAATCTTGGTGGTGTTTTCATGGGAAGCTCGTTGTTGTGAACAAACGTCCACTGAAACATCTTGTTCAACCCTAGTTTTGACAAAGGCAGTAGAGAAACCAGCTTCTGTCATGACCCTGCTAATGAAAGGGTCATCAAGGATAGAGACTATGAGTTGCTCCACCTTAATCTTCAAGGCCAAAGTGGGTTATTGTTGCAAACTCCTAGTGTCAAAGCTTGTAGTTGTATGGTGCAAACTCTTGCTCTCATCTTTCCAAAACTTTGCTGCCACCACAAATAAAAATCTAATTTGGAGTTTCGATTAAACCTAACTTCATTGATTAAATCACAATGTTGCAGCATCATAGGCAGAGAGAAAATGTGTACACTGTGAGATAACCAAGACAACACAGTGGAGGGCAGGGCTAACATGGCCAAAAACACTCTACAAGTCAGGACAACTCTTCCCCAAATTATGATTGGCTTCCAGTTCGACGTTCTGTGCATTTGTGCACTCCAAATCCCACAAGAAGGTCCTTGAAATGAGAAACTAGATAGGCTCCAAATTTGGTTTTGCAGCAGATTTAGCTTCCTCACCAGAACTTATTCCAAACACTAACAACAACCTTTCCCTAGAATACATGTGAAAGGAATGATCTTAGTAGTTGAAGGTTCTTTGATTCTCTTTCAATTCCTCTTTTGAGTTGTCGTCATCATCATCACCATCATGTCTTATACAAGGCTTTGAATTGCATTATGCAAACTACAGTAGTTGTAAGACCCAAGGAAATTGTAATAGTTAGGAAAGCAAGTGATAATGAGACTTGAGAATTATTTCTGGTAATTGATGTGTAATGCTTAGGTGTTTCTTTTTATGCTTATAATTGCTATGTTTATTAATTAATGTTATTAATGATTAAGTGGAACACATGATTTGTATGTTATCATTTTAACGATTTGTGTGTGTGATATTACCAATGTGATGTGTCTCCTTGTTGACGGAAGGGTGGTTTAGGATTGAATGTGTGTGGGTTCAATTCTAGAAAGAAAAAGAGCTAAGAGAAACTTTTGTTTTAATTGAATTTTAGGTCCAAGGGTAAAATGGTCTTTTTTCCTTTATTAATTGGTGTAGAAATTAAGGGGGTGTAGGAAGTAAAAAAATAAAATTAAAATATGAAATTAAAAGATTACGTGAATCTTTGAAAGACTTAGTGGTTAATGATATTTTAAAAAGTAGATAAGATAAAATAAGAAAGGAAATCTTGATGGTTTTATACATTAAGTGAGAAATTTTATTTTAATAAAAAAGATAAAAATATAATAGAAGAAAATAAAAAGGAGAAGAGTAAAAGGGGTCTAAATATTGTTACCCTAATTCTAAAAAACGAAATTGAGAAAGAAAAGGGAGAGAATAGTCAGTTTCAAGGAGAAAAGAGGAAGAACTGTAGAAATTCTTAGTGCAAGGAAATATTGGTGTTGTTAGGAGTTGTAGATAAAGCCTTAGGATAGGCAAATGTATGAGGAATGATAGAAGCAACTCCACTCTACAAAGCAGAGCTCTCCACGGATCAGAATGAAGCAGCGGATTAGAGGAGAATGATGAAAGATCTTATGTGCGCCAAATGTTTGATGGAACGTTTTTTAGATGTGTGTATGATGTTTCTCAAGCTCAAACAGCCTTAGGATGTGTGCATGATGTTTCTCAAGCTCAGACAGCCTTCCAAAGGGGAAGGAAGCTAGAGGAGGATGTGCGAAATAGGCACAAGACAGTGAACTCGAAGCAAGGATGCCTAGATAAATCTCAGCAACATTTCTCTATAGCTTTCAAGTTGGGTTTTACAAAGGAGAATGCCTCTCTTTTATAGGTGAAGAGAGGACTCTATACTTGATTTACAAAGCTCTAAAGAATGCCAAAATAAGTGTGTTGAAGACGCAATCCAAGCTTGGGTCGCAAGTCTCGCACGAAACACATTAAAAACGTGTTTTAAATGCTGAAAAATATGGTGTAGAATGGCTAAGCGTGAGCAGCAGGTGGCTGAGCGAATTTCCATTCCGGAAGCCAATTTCCTTTGCATTTCTAATCTGGAAGCTATCTTCTCCAATCCGGAAAACACTTATTTTCTACTCTTCTTTGATTCCTTTGCTTCCTTTAGCTCTCCAAGCTTCTTTGATTGATTCTCCATGGTTTTCAACCTTTATTTAAGGCCTACAAAACAATGCAAATGTTATTTATAAAGTAAATCTATCTAAGACTTAGATAAGGAAAGAGTTTTTGTTGAAAGTCTTTATTCACTTCCCTTTCTTAGTCTTAGTCTAAGTTGATACTTCTTTGGATGGGAAGTCCTTAAAGGAGTTGCCATCAGGGAAGCTTACCTTTGTTTTTGTTATTTGATTGTATGATGAATGTGGGTTTGTTCTTGATTTCCTTGAGGGTTATGGGGAAGCTTATTGTTTGTTTGTGGTTGTATGTTATATGTGTTATTAATTATCTTAATTGATAATCCTTGTTTTGATACATGTGTAATATTTGTGATGAATTTTCCCTATGAATATATTATGTATGTTTTGTTAGGTTATCCCAACAAAGGGTTTGATGCCAAGGGAGAACAAAGTTATGATGCTTGGGGGTTTTCATGCAAATATATGATGTTAGGGTGTGGTGATAATCGTATGTAGTATATTTGGGTTTTATTAGGGTATAACATGTCAATGATTGGATTTGGATTATTCAAGTGATGTAATGTATGTATTAGGGTTTGTTCATAAGGGTATATGAGGTTTGAATGCATGCATGATGTTTTGGGGGAGTTCCCCTCATGATTAGGGTTGTTGCATGTGTGTTTGCATACTTGAATTATGACCAGGATGTGTTTCGATTCGACAGTGATAATCGATTATTTACGCAATTGTTTTGAGTTTGGTTTCGAGATTAATCGATTGTCTAGGATGATAATTGATTATCTCTTCATGCGTGATGAATTCTGGTGATTTGCTAAGTAGAAAATTTGAGATAATCATTTATCATCAATGATAATCGATTATAATAGTGCATTTTGTGTAAATGTGTGTGTTTTGGGAATAATCGATTATCACTTATGATAATCGATTATCCTAGACTACTTTTACTAGAAATAATGCATTTTTGATGAAGAATGAACGTGGACCAAACTTGAGGAGTTATGGAATGTGATTGTAATCATGAGATTAACGGTTATGTTTAGGGTCAAGTTTGACTTGTGGTTGAGATTTGAGCATGAGTGAGTGTTGGAATATACCTGAGTATGTGATTGATGAGCATGAGAGTAGAGAATAAGTTTACCCTTTGTACCCAGTAAATCCTAGTGTTATTTGTGGATAAGTGCTTCCTTTTTCCTTGTGTGCATTGGAAAGGTTGCTTGGGTATTGAGCCTTCGTTGTGTGGGGGTGAATGTGTCTTCCTTGTCCTTGTGTGGCAGAATTACATGTTCCTTAGTTGGATTGTGGGACTACTTGAGCGTATCTGTATGGAGAATCTGCATATAGGGCTGTAGGAACGACTATAGTCGGTGAGATAAGGTACATGAGTGTGACTGATTCTTTCAACTATGGTGTTATGGTACAGTGACACTCATGGTGTTGTTCATGACTTGGATAATCAGGATGGTGGTGTATCTATGATGATAATCATGGTATTTGAGATGCTCCAGGTGATGTTATGTGATAGTAATGTTACTATAATAGTTATAGTAAGTAGTTAGCATAAGTGTTAATGAGTGGATAAACCAAGGGTCTATGTGTCAGATGTTAGTAATGACATCAAGGGTTAGAGATCAAGGGCCAATGATTGACGATTGAGTAATTCATTTTGATTGAATTATTTATGTCAGAGGATTAGAAATAATATTGTTATTACTACTATATATGGGGTGTTTGATTATTGTTGATATAATCAATATGTTTATGTCTTGTTATTACGATTGTTTTACCGGTAACTTACCTCGTGTGTTTGTGTTTTTGTGTTGTGAATGATATTATCGACGATGATCGTATAATGTATTATACGTAAGCAGATGATGTTACAAATGGTATTAAGGCATGATAGATTCAAGAGATGACGAAGGAAAAACTAGGGATTTTTATTTAAAGTTACTAAACTTTAAGACAATTTTTAGTTGAAGTTATTTTATTGCCTTCGTTATTTCTATTGGACAAGTGTTTTTGAACTATTATGTTTTGAATAAATTATGCACGTTAAATGCTAAGGGTTTTCAAAATATGTTTTTGTGACATGATAAAGTTTTGAATTTTATTGATTTTTGAGTAAACTGTGACACTCTGAAAATTAGGGCATTATAGTAGTAAGTTTTTTTTTATAGGTATCTACAACTTCATTGTGGTTGTTGTTGTGACTGCATTAGTCTTGTTGTATTTTTGAACATACTTCTTCTAACATTATGATTGTGCTTTACACTTCCTCATGTGTTACAAACAACTAATTTCTTGGTCTAGATGAACATGTTTTCTATTTCATTACAAATACAAGTTTTTAAATTTAAACATCAATATTTAATGTGATATTGTTTATTGTATCAGTGATTGAATTATTATGGGATGCATATTTATCTCAACTTTTATTGTGTCATTGTGCTATGAAAATATTACGCATGTCTCATTGTGTACTTGGGATAACAAACACAAATTACACTTGATTCTGTTAGGTAATTTTCGACGTACTTACCAATAACTTAATACTTTGATTGGAAGGTATATTCTTTTAGTTATTAATATTTATTGGTAATCATTATCAACAAAGTTATTACCAACTATAAAAATGACCGTCGATAATTCATCAAAATGATAATATTATTAACAGCTTTTAACTATTTCAATGAATTTGTTTAGTATAATTATAAATTATCATATTTTTATAATTCTATCTTTTTGAAAGACTGTATTAATATATTTTATATACAAAATTACATGTTATAATTATTATTGTAAAGTATCTTATTTTATTAGTTTTAAAATAGTGAGATGTTATAAACATTTTTAAGGTGATTGACACTATTCTTATTCTTATATTTAGACTTACGATTTAGTCTTTAATAAGTTTCAAATGGTTCAGGGTAACTTTTTATAACAGATCAATATCCATAAATTGCAATGTTTTCTAGACACGGTGAATTTTCAAATGAAAAATGATACTTGAACAACCATTTTTGACAACATTTAGACACGCACACACGTGTCAAAATCTGAGTGGTCCATTTTTATTTAATTTTTCCAACTGGACCACTCAGATTTTGACACGTGTGCGCGTGTCTAAATGTTGTCAAAAATGGTTCTTCAAGTGTCATTTTCCTTTTCAAATCACCCCAAAAATAATTATTTAATTTTCACCTTTTTCTTTTATAAATATATTTATTTTTTAAAATAATATTATTATGTTAACAGAAATTCGATCACATGTGTAATAAATTTATATATGTAAATACAGTGGAGCAAACAGCGATTTCAACAAAGAAAGCATAGAGACGAAAGGTTTCTCTTGAGAGGACCCAGAAATCGTTGAATCTTATGGAATCGCCGTTCAAAGCAGGAATTCTGAAAGGGAAGGTGGCTCTGATAACAGGAGGAGCCTCTGGAATCGGCTTCGAAATTTCGACGCAATTCGGCAAACATGGAGCCTCCGTCGCGCTCATGGGTCGCCGAAAGCAAGTTCTTCACTCCGCTGTCTCCGTTCTCCAATCCCTCGCCATTCCCGTAATCAATTCACTCCTACTTTTCTCTCCAGTCGCTTTTTTCCTTCAATTTTTTAATTTGTGTTTTCTCGGAGGGAATGATTCTCTCGCTGCTCATTTTTCACTTCCTACACTCTCAGAAATCAAATAAGATTTTGATTCAATTTGTGTGGATTTATAAAAATGAGGTTAACACACTTGTTCCGAACTGAAGTTATTTTTTGTGTATTACAAGGCTTTGCTTCTAGTATGTAAATCTTTCATCCTCAAGTTCTCTGTCAAGTCCACTAGTATTGGCCTGTTTGGACAAGAAGAAAACTATGAGATGAACTTTTTTATAAGTTAAAATTAACATATATTAGTTCATTTGTAAAAGTTATTTCAGATAGTTAGTTTCTCTTTTTTTTTTTAATTTATGTAACTTCAACTTACAGTGAAACTCATTTTGTTCTTTTTTTTCTTTTTTTTTATCTCTTCTAAAAGTTTGTGGAGAAATTTGTTTAAACAGATTTTAGAATTAGGATAATCGCAACCAAGGTATAGTCAGGATTGGACACTGGTATGAGCGTTATGGATTTATCTGAAATGGCGTCTTTATGAATTGAGAGGGAAAAATCTATATAAACTAAGTCACATGAGACTATTTTGGTTTTGAAGTACCTAGACATGTGTTTCCACAAGACATGCGTGGGAAAAATTTAACACGGGAGGATTCGTGGACAAAGTTAGATGTAGTGTGCAAGGTGCTTTTAGTGTTATTCTTAGATGAAAAATAGAGTTTTCTTTTATCAGAAATACATACTGAAATTTTTTAGGCAATGTTAGAGCCAAAACATCAATTTTTATTAGAGAACACAAAACAACGTTGTAGAACTGCATGTAAGTTTTGCCTAGGAACAACTAAACTGATGGACTTTTTGGTCGTGTAAATTGCATCCTGACTCTGAATGTTTTAGTTTTGTTTTTTGTTTTGGCAAGAGTGAATGGGTAATTGATGTGGATTTTGTTCTGGTTTAGGCGGTTGGGTTTGAGGGGGACGTACGGAAGCAAGAGGATGCAGAGAGGGTGGTGGAATCAACGTTTAAGCATTTTGGAAGGATTGATATACTTGTGAATGCTGCGGCTGGGAACTTCCTTGTGTCGGCAGAGGATCTCTCCCCCAATGGCTTTCGCACAGGTTCTGTCTGTGTCACATCTTCTTTTCTTTTCTTTTTTCTTAAGGCAAATGATAAATCGGGATATTGGTTAAAGAATTAAAAATAAAACAGTATATTGAGAAGTGTCATTAATATGTGATTTCCAACGCATCTTCGTTATGATTCTGTTGAAGGGTTGTCTAACTTATCTCATGTAGGATGATAGGTGCAAATCCCTTTTGTAGTTAAATCTGATTAATAGAATTTTTAGATTAATCGATTATGACTTAGTCACATTTTTAGATTACTTTTAGACTTCAGTGATACTCCAATCAAAATTGAAGTTCACCCCGGTCAACATAAATTAACTTAAACTTTTGATACAAACTTCTACCATGGGGATTGGTGAAATTCTTATTCTGACGGAGAACTGAACCAAAAGTACTTAATAAATTGTGTCATATTTTGGAGAACTTATTTATAGTAATTCAAACTTATCTTGTGACATGAGAATGTGTTTGGGAGAGCTTATGGAAATACCTTGTGATGTGTTCATAAGCTGTTTTCAACTTATTTCAATAAGCTCTTCACAAGAATTTATGAAATCAACTTAAACTTATAAGAAAGTATTTCATCTTATTTTCTTTTTGGTCGTCATGGAAACAACTTTTATAAGATCTTATATAATAAGAACTTAATTAGGTTGTTTTCCAAACGGGTCTTAAGTTTTGTCAATTATGTTAACTGTTGTTGGAGACTATACATTTCTTATATCGAAGGCATCGGTGCTTGAAGAAAGCACTAATCCAAAAATGTGGATAGGATAGATTTGTAGTGTTTCAGATGAGTGGTTACTCCAGACACTTTCTTAGTTACTAGCTATCTTAGGTTTAGAGCGTGATGCAAGCATATTCAATTCTACTAATTAAGAGAAAGGAAGTGGTGATAAGATGTAGTTATTCTTGACAGTTTTGGACATTGATTCTGTTGGCACGTTCACAATGTGCCGTGAAGCCCTAAAATATCTCAAGAAAGGAGGAGAAGGAAGGAGCAACTCTTCTGGTGGGGGATCAATAATAAATATCAGTGCCACCTTGCACTACACAGCTTCTTGGTACCAAATTCACGTGTCTGCTGCAAAGGTTTGTAACACATTACTAACATGTTAAAATCATCTTGCTGGCATTCACCTTTAAAATTTCTATTATTCACCAGGCAGCTGTTGATGCCACTACAAGAAACTTGGCACTAGAATGGGGAACAGACTATGACATTAGAGTCAATGGAATTGCTCCAGGTCCAATAAGTGACACTCCTGGCATGAGTAAACTAGCTCCCGACGAAATAAGTAGCAAAGCCAGAGACTATATGCCACTTTATAAACTTGGGGAGAAATGGGATATAGCCATGACTGCACTTTTCCTAGCGTCAGATGCAGGTTGGTCGCTTTGTCTATTCACCCAAATTATTGTTTTAATCTTGTTACATGCTTTTATTTGGGCAATAAAATGTTTCTGTATATATTAATGAATGAATGTCCCGTTGAATTTCTTGAACTTCTCGTTCCTCTTAATTTTGAGCAGCTCACAAACAAAACAAAAAAATATCAGAAAGTTACAGAAATGAATTCTAAATAAAATTATTTTCAGTTCAGAATATTAGTTTAGAATTTAAGTACTCTCTTCACCACGTCCCAATCAGCTAATACTGTGTTAAGAATGTTTCACCAAATTATTTAGTACCAAGTTGAATATGTGCAGTGCAATACTATATGGTAGGAAATTGTTAGGAAATCTTGGAACATATGTTCCTAACTTCTTTCGACATCAGGGGATGCATTTAAATTTCTTGCACGATTAACAAGCAGCTGATTCAGGGTTTTCTGTTTTAGTTTTGGCAGCAAAAATTGCAAGATTTAGGTATGTGTAACTCTGTACATAAGTCATATTCTTCTTATTCGTACTATATTCCACAATTATACGAGTGGTATCTTAAACAGTTTCTAGTTATGTGTATTACTCTTGTAATATCTAGTTATCCTGTCGTTATTTTTGGTCTCTTTTTTATAATATTTAAACAGATATAATAAGTTTATAATATAAAAATGTCTTTCTCTTGGTTGCAATTCTCTTTTATATAATAGTCTTGGCTGCTAGCATTCTATTCCTATTCTAGATTTGATTGAAACAAAGAAAAATTTTTGCAGCCTATACTCCCTGAGGGTGTAATTTATGTTTTTTTCAAAAAAAATATCTCATTTTTGTGATCTCTATTAGTGATTAATCTGTTGTTCTATTTTGTACCTGTACTGTACACGCTTTCTTAACCGATCCCAACCTGTATTGCATGTCTATGTGATCTTTGATATCTTGGTTGAATTGTTATCCTTTGGCTAGATATGTATCCAGTGACACTGCATACATGCATACTTTTCTATTTATCCAAGAATGCTGTAGCATAAGTTGGAAAAAATCAATCGTTCTTAACTTTAGAAAACAAAAATGGATTGGTGTAAAAACACCTCGAAATATTTCTAATTTCTAGGTCATCATCAAACAGTTATCACGGTGATAGACTCTTTAAAACATATCTAATTAATATCTTTTACTTTCACTCTTTTCATGTTTCACCCATCTTGGAAAAAAATTGTTGACATGTTAAATTCTTTGATGGGGGCAATGTTTTTATACGTACATAGTTCATAATGCTTTTCACCGATGGAAAATTGAAAAAATTTGTCGAAAATTGTGAAGGAAAATTCATCAATGGTGACGTTGTGATAGTTGACGGAGGACTTTGGCTGAGCCGGCCTCGTCATTTAGCAAAAGAGGCTGTGAAGCAAGTATCTCGATCAGTAGAAAAGAGATCAAGAAATGCACCAGTTGGTGTTCCAAAAAGCAAGCTCTGAACCACCACATTCAGGTTTTAGCTCCTTTACACAACGGGAATCATTCTATGATTTATAGAATATTACTTATAATGTGTTACTTTTGAATTATTAAATCAATTAATGATTCGTAGAAAATTATGGATATGGAAGCCATGATGATGTGTTAATTTTCAATTGTTAAACAGGTGAATTTTCTCAAATTGTACAACTCAAAATAAAATTAAGCTGTGATTCCCTTTATTATAATTCATATACATTGTGTTATCTTCAACACTTACACAAATCTAGCTGTACCTTATAGGCTCAACTCCTCTTTTACCTCCTAGTCAATACTTTTACATTTAAAAAAAAAATATTTTTAATCTCTCAACTTTAATACATTAATCTTTAAAATTTAAAAATAAATTAATACATTTCTTTTAACTCAATTATTTTTACTTTTTCACATTTTAATTGTGTTTTATGTTACCATTTAAATTATTTGACACATTTGTAAAAAAAAAATTAATGTAATTGTGTTAAAATGTCTATATTATTTCATTATAAAAGTTTAAATATCAAAAATAATTTCAAATAATTACAAATATTAATTTCGCTTTAAAATTCAAAAACAAAATACATTTAACAATAAGACTTTCAAAAATAAAACATAAGTTATTTGTCACTTTTTTTGAATTATTTTGGTTTAAAATCAGTTTTTAAAATAAAAATAACTTGGTAAGTTCTTTTAGGATGATTTTGTTTAAGTAGCATTTTGTCAAATAAAAAGAACATTCTAAAAGAAATAAAAGTTATTAATTTCAATTGCATAAGGTATTTTATCGATAATTGAAATAAGTAAAAATGGTAAGCATTTGAATAAATTATTAAAATGGCAACTAGTCGTGTTTGTATTTGTAAATATAATTTCAGTAATTATAATTATTTTAAAATTGGAGGCGAATCTAAAAAGAACAAAATAGAAAGTTTTTTTGCTCAACTTAGAGTTTACATCCGAGATGATAGATGTCTAAGGCGTTCAAATTGGATAAAAATTTGTTTGCATAGAAATAAATAAATTGAGGATTTGATTAATATTAAATGCTTTTCTAACTCAATGTTCTTTGCTTTTTCCTTATATACTAAATGGCTTTTGATTTAATCCTTATCTTAATGGCTTCATCATGCATCATTTGACATAGTAAGCATTGAAGTACATGATCACTACGTAAAAACTTAACATTTTTAAATAGCTGTATAATATAGAAACTCAAAACTGGATCTTAAATTTACGTGATTCTCGCATATTTTAGAGAGAGAGAGAGCATGTATATCTTTTTGGACCGCGATATTCCAACAACGCATATTTAACACTGTTTTGACAACGCCATGTGTCGTTGTTTGATTGGTTTGTTTTAAAAATAAAATTTTTTTAAAACCTACGAAACGGAAGTCTGTAACCCTTATTTTTACTGAAATTCCGAAAATAGCCCTTTCTCTGTTCCATTGGAAACGAAGGTGCGTTCTCTTGGAAGGTCGAAGGTCGCGTTTCGTGGCGCTTCACTTTGTTCTGTGTGCGTGGTGTTGTCTCCGTCCAGTTTCGTTTCCTGTTATCGTGCGGAGTGGCAAGTTCCGGTGACGATTGTCCGACGACGAAGGTAAGTGGTTTTCCATTCCATGTCGTAGCCTAGTTATTCGGTTTGGGCATCTCGTATCATGCTTATTTGGTTTGGGTTAAGGTTTGGGGTTCGTATCCTTGTGTTGTGGTTCTTGGGTTATTGGGTTTCGTTGTTTTGATGAATTTATTTTGGTTTATGCAGTTGAGTGTTCGTCACTCTTTTTCGACAAAGTATATATGTACTTTGAACGAACGCTTGACAGACGAGAAAGGATGCTAAACCAAGAGGAAAGAAGAAACAAAAAAGAATTCGCAGAGAAATTTTTATGCGTGCCTTAGAGGAACAAGAATTTCTAATTGAAGAACTTAAAAGGAGGGTTGCAAATTTGGAGGCACAATTGGCTGAAGAGAAGGCAAGAAGGCAAAATAAATCTGTGTATTTTAGTTGATGGAAAATGTTATTTGGAAAGTAATGACAATTGTAATCATTGTAAATAGATTAAGAAAACAAAGTTTAATGTATCCGATTTAGTGCAATGAAATAAAATTTGAGTTTTGGTTTGAATTGGTCTCATATTTTATTTATTCACTACCATTGTTATTATGAGTTGTGAGTTTGTGGATTTCAGAATGTGGTCATTTTTTTTGTCTCGTAAGTTGCAGGCTTGTTTGTAAGATGTTGGTGTTTGAGTGGTCATTTTGGATAACATGGTGACCAATGTCAAAACCAGTTAATTTGAAGGACAATTTCAGTGGTGGGAGAGGGTGGTTGGTGATGTGATGTGAGTCCAAGGAGTGTGGGGTGACCCCTGATCAGTTGGAGGAGCAAACTCTGCAAGGGATGAGTGAGGGTGTTGAAAAAAGGGTCTGGTAATCGTTTACAGCATCCTTGTAAACGATTACCCGACAGAAAACTGGATTTTGTACAGAAAGTCCAACACAGGTAGTCAGTCAGGTGAACAGGGGTCACCATTGGCCAAAAAGGTGAGTTTTAAGCACTTTTGCACTTTTCTTAGGCTGGTCCTAGTGTTTCAGTGGTGGGAAGTGATGTTTTGGCACCCCATGATGGAGGAAAAAAACAATGTTTATGAGATGAGCAACTTGGGTGAGATAACATGCTGTCAACTTTGACCTTTGCTGGCTATTTTACTGATAACTTTTCCCACCGACCTCCAAATGATGTGATTCTTTTTTTAATAGAAACTAGACTCAAAAATCTTTCCAATGACTACTAATTTGTATTTTTTGGACATTTGAGTTGGTACAGTTTATTCTTTCAAGTTAGCGTTTCATATATTTTTGCCAACTCTGACCTTTGCTTGTTCTTTTGCTCATAACTTTCTCCACCGAACTCCAAATGAGTTGATTCTTGTTTTGTTGGAATCTATACTCAAAGACCTTTCAAATTATGCCTTAGAAATCAAGTTTACACCTTTTTTGACACTGTAATCGATTACAAGGACACTGTAAACGATTACCCGAGACAAAACTGGATTTTGTACAGAAAGTCCAACACAGGTACTCAGTCAGGTGAACAGGGGTCACCATTGGCCAAAAAGGTGAGTTTTAAGCACTTTTGCACTTTTCTTAGGCTGGTCGTGGTGTTTCAGTGGTGGGAAGTGATGTTTTGGCACCCCATGATGGAGGAAAAAAACAATGTTTATGACATGAGCAACTTGGGTGAGATAACATGCTGTCAACTTTGACCTTTGCTGGCTATTTTACTGATAACTTTTCCCACCGACCTCCAAATGATGTGATTCTTTTTTTATTAGAAACTAGACTCAAAAATCTTTCCAATGACTACTAATTTGTATTTTTTGGACATATGAGTTGGTACAGTTTATTCTTTCAAGTTAGCGTTTCATATATTTTTGCCAACTCTGACCTTTGCTTGTTCTTTTGCTCATAACTTTCTCCACCGAACTCCAAATGAGTTGATTCTTGTTTTGTTGGAATCTATACTCAAAGACCTTTCAAATTATGCCTTAGAAATCAAGTTTACACCTTTTTTGACACTGTAATCGATTACAAGGACACTGTAAACGATTACCCGAGACAAAACTGGATTTTGTACAGAAAGTCCAACACAGGTACTCAGTCAGGTGAACAGGGGTCACCATTGGCCAAAAAGGTGAGTTTTAAGCACTTTTGCACTTTTCTTAGGCTGGTCGTGGTGTTTCAGTGGTGGGAAGTGATGTTTTGGCACCCCATGATGGAGGAAAAAAACAATGTTTATGACATGAGCAACTTGGGTGAGATAACATGCTGTCAACTTTGACCTTTGCTGGCTATTTTACTGATAACTTTTCCCACCGACTTTCAAATGATGTGATTCTTTTTTTATTAGAAACTAGACTCAAAACTCTTTCCAATGACTACTAATTTGTAATTTTTGGACATCTGAGTTGGTACAGTTTATACTTTCAAGTTAGCGTTTCATATATTTTTGCCAACTCTAACCTTTGCTTGTTTTTTTGCTCATAACTTTCTCCACCGAACTCCAAATGAGTTGATTCTTGTTTTGTTGGAATCTATACTCAAAGACCTTTCAAATTATGCCTTAGAAATCAAGTTTACACCTTTTTTGACACTGTAATCGATTACAAGGACACTGTAAACGATTACCCGAGATAAAACTGGATTTTGTACAGAAAGTCCAACACAGGTACTCAGTCAGGTGAACAGGGGTCACCATTGGCCAAAAAGGTGAGTTTTAAGCACTTTTGCAGTTTTCTTAGGCTGGTCCTGGTGTTTCAATGGTGGGAAGTGATGTTTTGGCACCCCATGATGGAGGAAAAAAACAATGTTTATGAGATGAGCAACTTGGGTGAGATAACATGCTGTCAACTTTGACCTTTGCTGGCTATTTTACTGATAACTTTTCCCACTGACTTCCAAATGATGTGATTCTTTTTTCATTAGAAACTAGACTCAAAACTCTTTCCAATGACTACTAATTTGTAATTTTTGGACATCTGAGTTGGTACAGTTTATTCTTTCAAGTTAGCGTTTCATATATTTTTGCCAACTCTAACCTTTGCTTGTTCTTTTGCTCATAACTTTCTCCACCGAACTCTAAATGAGTTGATTCTTGTTTTGTTGGAATCTATACTCAAAGACCTTTCAAATTATGCCTTAGAAATCATGTTTACACCTTTTTTGACACTGTAATCGATTACAAGGACACTGTAAACGATTACCATAGTGTTTTTTCTGCAGATTGGGTCTGCACTTGTCCAACTTGGTCCCTTCAGTAAGAATGGCTTCTTCCCCACTTCTTGGGGTCACCTCCCATCACCTACCACCCTCTACCACCAGTCAAACACCAACACCAAGTAAATACAAGTGGACTTGTGCTTTAAATTAACAGTTTTTGCCAATGATCACCCAGGACACTATAACTGACTACTTTAGTTCAACTTTCTGTACAAAACAGTGATTTCTCTCGTGTAATCGTTTACGAGGCCACTGTAAACGATTACGACAGTGTTTTTTCTGCAGATTAGCTCTGCACTTGTCCAACTTGGTCCCCTCAGTAAGAATGACTTCTTCCCCACTTCTTGGGGTCATCAAACATAACCTCCCAACCAGTAATGACCCTTAAATTCACTTGTATGGGTTTTTGGTCAACAAATCCCTTGCAGAGCTTGCTCCTCCAACTGATGAGGGGTCACCCCACACTCCTTGGACTCACATCACATCACCAACCACCCTCTCCCACCACTGAAACACCTGGACCAACCTCAGACAGGTGCACAACTGCCTAAAACAGGTGCACAACTGCCTAAAACTCAGCTTTTTTTCCAATGGTGACCCCTGTTCACCTGGCTGACTACCTGTGTTGGACTTTATGTACAAAATCCAATTTTCTCTCGGGTAATCGTTTACCTTACCAGACCATTTTTTCAACACTCTGACTCATCCCTTGCACTACTTCGTCCCCCTACTCATCACGGGTCACTCCACACTTCTTGCGTTTACATCAATGACCAACACCCATCTCCCCACTCAGAATTTGATCAACTCCTTCCCATTAATTACCATTAATTTTACTGAAAATGGTCTCGTACTTTTCAAATTCTTATTATAATGCTGCGTTCATTTTTCAATCACTACTTTTGTCATTATAAGTGAGATTAACACAAAGTAAAAATGATAGAGCGAGAGAGCGAGACAACGACAGGGAAGATGGAAGCTTCGAAGACGAACGACAGAGCGAGAGAGCGAGACACAAGATGGAAGGGTTGAACGAACTTCTTTCCCACCCTAAACCGCCCAAACCCAATTCTTTAAATTTTACCCTGGAAATCCCAAAATACCCCTCGCCCCGTAACCCTTTCTCTGTTTTATTTTCAAATCATTTATCCAATGCAGAGCTGGCACGTGGCGTTGTTAAATGTGTCAAAATTTCGTTGTCCAAATAACATTTTCCTATCTTTTTTTCATGACAAGTTACTCTTTAAAGCCCTAAAGATTCTATTAGATGAATAACTCTAACTCTCTTTTTTTAGAGAGATTGTTCTTCAATGCTCTATAGATTCAATTAAATAAATGATAATACAAGGTTTCACTACCTATAAATCTATTCTTTGATCTCTCTTTCTTGATAAATAAAGAGTAAAAAAATATACATATTCGTCAAGAAGGGACATTGTTTTTGCGTTTGTGGTTTATATATAAATCCTTTCTTTCTTATAGGCCTATCAAGTCATCATTAAGGAACGATTCCTCATTAACATAATTACCTTTTTATCGTTTATTATTAATTAATCTACTTATTAGTTTTTTTAATCAACAAGTAATGTGCCACTCAAACGAGACATAAAAAGGTTACATTCTTTCACTTTGCTCATGTGACATTGTATAAGTTTATGAACAAATAAACAAACATTATGCACATTAAAATATTCAAGCATTCTTTGTATTGGGTAAATCATAATTTCATAATTAAAAATATGACCAATTTGGGTCCTGACAATTGGACATCAATTAATTGTCATACTCCATTCCATGTTCCTCATAGTAAACTTCTTTCTAATATGAGCATTGTTCATAATTTATCTAACATAATTCAAGATAATCCTTGTTTACATTACTCAAATACAGTTATGCATGCAATCATAATATTTAATCAGAAACATTATAATTGACCTCAAAGTGTTAATCATCTATCATAAAAAGAAAATAATACTCAACTTTCATTTTTAACAATAATATCCATATTTATCCCATATTTGAAATGGGCTATACTTAGATGTTAAACAGTTCCAAATAAATTGTATGAAAAAATTCTTATTCACCAGCATTCCCAAGGCCTTTCTTAAGTCTTATTACAATGTTTATCATCAATAATATAGTTGTGTGTAATATGTGCACATCAAACTTTATGGTAGTCAATGTATTCATTGATGGCCTACCAAAAGATTTATTAGTTGTTTGGGAGCATTCTCTCACAAACTCCAAAACTATTTGACGCGTCCAATACTGAGAACATGTATGTCTTCCAATATAGCAAGATTAATATCCATAACACTGAAGTGAAATATGATTTGTTCATTCTAGTAAGAGAAATTAAGCTCATTAAGTAGCAGTGATAGAAGCGATTTAGCAGCAATGACAGCAACAACAGCAGTGGTGGTGCAGTGAAGGGCATTTTACTCATTTTCATTATTATAGAGGTGCAGTGGTTTTCATTATGTAAGAAAACATCTTACATAGAATAACGAGGAAACAAGATCAATATCTTATACTAGAACATACTTGGTAAGATTCTTGCAAAAATTCTAACAAGAACAAATAATGCTACGAACAGTAAGAATTAAAAACTACAATCATACTAATCATCAGAACAATTTTTTGTGTGTGAAATGTTATATCTTGTCCATGCTTAGATTTTACAAAATTGCAAACCATTGAGTTCACTAGACTCAGTCAGCATCATACTCAGAAGCATACAAAATTCAGCTTCAAATTTTGAGAGCTAAAAACTTCATCCTCATCCACACGTAAAAAAACTGAAAAAAGAATTTCAGCAGTCCCCTAACTAACTTGTGGAAAAGTCTCCAAGGCTTACCATCATAAATAATTCACTAAATTAGATGTATGAGCGACCGATGGAAGAGCAAAATGAGTAGAGAATCATAAACAATTCATTACTTCACTGTGTTCTTCCTGATTCCTTTCTTGTCCAATGAATGAGTAGCATGCGGTTGAGTTCCTATAAAGAAGTTACCGCATCAAACTCATTTCTGTCACCAATTATAACTGTGGCAACTGAGGTTGTGACAGGAATATCTTAGTGTGTCAACATCTATGGAGAGGAGCAGGATATAAGTCAGGTAAGTGATATCGTATTCTATCATTATGCGGTAATGGTCCCTCCTGCATCGATAAAATTATAATTATTGCATTGTTTGGAGGAAAGTGAAAAGCAGCACAACAGCAAGGAGAAAATTACAGGAACTGATCCAGAAATGGAAAACCTTAAATTATAGGAGGTAATAGGCTGGGATGGGCTGAGCGTAGGAATACATATATGTGGATAATAGGCTCAACACTTGAGATTGAAACTGTAAAATAATTCTAGAGGGCTTGAAAGATCCCTCTCACTCTCATTCTATATATAAGAAAATTCAGATACAAAATAGGATAGTTCTAATACAATAATGATAAATAAGATAAATACTCTAACAATGATAAATAGAGTAAATATTCTAACATCAACAAACTTCTCTTAGAAAATGAATTTTAAGTCTAATTCAACTTCACAAAAACTATCTTACAAGGTGAAGTTTGTATTTACTCATTATAAATTGACTTTATCTCTATTCCATGTGAGATCTTTAACACTTGAAATTAACTATTGGTGGGAATTCCAACCAGAAAATCATATATACTTCCAAAAGTTAATATTCTAGAGGAAGAATAAGCCAAGAAATTGTACAATGCTTCCCAATTTGCTTGTTGGCAAGTTGTCTTAATTGCAGTCATCCCTAAGTAGGAATGCTTAATTACTTTAGTTACAGCCTCTTTAGGGACTACCTAAGTAGCAAATCATTTAGGAATGCTTAATTGCAGCCTCAAGGGTTGGTGTTTAGTTTCACACCAGCCAGAGATATAGCTTAAATATATCTTATGAAGTTTGGAGAGTTCTCACCTTACACAACAGATATTGATTTAGTGGAGTCGAATTAGCCCTTAAGTTCAATTTCTAAAATATTAGAATTTATAAAAATTGCTGATAAAATACCAATGAAAAATATAAAGTGAATAGTGGCAGCTAATATTAACAGATAAAGGCAGTAGAGAGTGAGAAAGAATAATTAACCATATAAGCAGATCACCTTTCGACCTCTCAACCAATAAATTACTTTTGTACAATAACAATAATAATAATAAATGGCTAGAGTCCTGCAATTATGCTGCTATATCATCGAATGCATGCTATTGCGACAATATATGACATTGAAGGATATCCAATCCCACTTTAACCACATTAAGCTAAAGGGAATAGGAAAGAAAGTACCTCATCTGGGTTTATTTGGAATGGCTTTGCAAAGTCCTCAAACATTACGGGAGAATGTTCCTTCAATTTTTCTTCAACTTCCTACAGATCATAAAATAGAAGATATATAAAAAGAGAAACAAAACAAAAACGTTACATAAAAGGGGGAAAAGGAAAAGAAAATTATGTCAGGCCACAAGCAGCAAAGAGCAGAAGAATACGCTTTGAATAGGAAACTCAAGACCAAGTGAGCGAAACTTTGATTTCATACTGATAAGAACCAGGAAAATATGATAGAGCAACCAACTCTGATTGCACAAACAAAAGAGCTCCAGCATAAATGAACCAACTCTAATTCTCATCCTCCCTCCGAACATCCTCGTCTAGTCTCTTCCAATGCTGACAGTAAACCATGGACAAAGCTAAGTACTGCTGCAGGTTCCCCAAGAGAGCATCAACAGCTCCCTTCTCCTTCCCAGACTTATACTTAATTTCGAAATTAAATCCAACCAACTAAGAAACCCTTTTCTGTTGCTCTTCTCTCATGAGCCTCAAAACTGTCAAAAAAAAGATTTTATAGTCTGTGTAGTACAAAGTACCTTCCCAGAAGGTAGTTCCTCCATTTATGGATAGCTAGTACAATTGCCATCAACTCTGGTTCATATACTGATTTACTTTGAGCTATCACACCTAAGGTTTTACTCATATAAGTTATGGGATGCCCTTCTTGCAAAAGTATAGCAGCTATGCCTTTTCTTGATCAGATTCAATGGTAAATCCTCTCAAAGTTTGGGACTGCTGATCCAAAACAGTTGTCATTTCCCTTTTGAGATACTGAAAAGCCTCTTGATCCTCGTTTCCCCAATTAAAATTATTCTTTTACAACTGTTGAGCAAGAGGCCAAGCAACCTTCCCATAATTCTTCAGAAATTTTCTTAGTAGCCTGTTAACCCCAGAAACCACCTCAGTCTCTTCAGATCACAAGGAATGGGCCACGGTATCATGTCTCTTATTCTGTTTGGATCTTGGTTGACAACTTTCTACGAAATAGGACCCAAGTATTCTGAGTTACCTTTGGCCAAAACTATACTTCTTATTAGCAAACAATAGATTTTCTTCAAGGATTTGTAGCACCAACCTAGAGTTCCTTGTGGGTCTCTTGCCCTTTGCTGTAGATCTTAATGTCATAAAAAAGGTACTGTACAATCATAGAAATAAGTAGCAGATCCTATATAATCAGGTACATCTAAATTATATATGTTTTAGTAGGGTCGTTTTTATTTATTCGTGCATAATATATTTATTATTAGAGGATATTAAATCTCCTCTATTTATTGTATTGATTCATTTTCTCAATAAATATTTGCAGTGCAATTTCACTAATGTCAATTGGCTTTAAGAAAAAATTTGACAAGATACCAGAGCCTATTATTCATCCTGATAATTATCTATCCTGGTAGGCAAGCTTGGTTAGATAGACATTAGTGGAGTGAGCGTTCGGAAGTACCACATTGCATGCTTCAAGTCTTGGAGCGCAACTTACTTATCCGTTGGGCAACTATACTTAATGTTAATTGGTTTTAAGATGAAATCTGACAGGTTCTTCTTCTTTCTTTCAGCAACTGCTTAATCTCATTCAGCTACCATTAACTCTCCTCTCAAACTCTTGAACTTAAGACTCCATAGTGATGCATGTAGAGGCCAGTCAAGTTACCAAAACCAAATGCTCTAAATACCAATTGTTCAGAACCAGGAATGTATGAAAGAACAACCAACTCTAATTGCATTAATAAGGTTCCAGCCAAAATCAACGAGATTCAGAACTGGGAATACAATTAGCAATTGCAGAAGATAAGAAAGATAACAAGTCAAATTAGAGTGCCCAATTCCCAAATAATTTCTGCCTACCACCTCTCCCTACAACCACCTATTTATACTTTTTCTCTCCCTCTAACAACTTGTGCAAATCCCACGCCACTACTGCCAAGTCAGCAGCAAGTTAAGCCCCCAACTATCTCTCCTTATTCTGATGACCAAGTGTCATACTTCTCTTCTGTCTCCTAAAAATACACCTCAAACTTGGGTTTTATCATATCGACTCTGATTAAAACAGCCAGTCCATTTCCATCCCACTTATCTAAATTCAATCCATGAGGTATAATAGGTGTATAAACCACATTTTAAGCCCAAACAGCTCTCTTGTACGGGAGAAAATTTGAGACAGAAAACTATCCTCACAGCCTCTATGGAACAATTTCAAGCATGTGAGGATACAGAGATATTTTTTGTGTAAATACATTATACAATACAATGAAATATCAAACATAAAACAAGTTAATTATACTTTAACCACTTCCCTCTCCAATGAAAAAGGTAAAACGAAAATGACAACAGAAATAGGAGCATAGCATACCAATCCAGTCACCCTTGACCTCTCCAGTAGTTCCTTTGCAATCAAGTCCAAAATGTGCCTATTATTCCTTAAAGCATTCATTGCAAGTTCTTCAGTTTCTTCAATGTACTGTCACAATATATCAATTAAATAACAAAACTCATTGTATATTCACAGAAAACAATTATAGTAACCATTTAAAATTTTAATCAATTTTATAATATTTATTTCTTTATTGATTATTTAACATGAAAACCAAAAGACCCCTCACAACTAGTTCTCTCTTCACCATGTATACAAAAATGCCATGTTCATATTGTCATCACTTTTGTCACAATTGTTTAACATGAAACAGCAGTTCATAAGCACAAGCCTTTATTAGATTCTACAGTGAAGAGTTTGGATAAGCATAAACTTCCTTTCAAATGCCAAATAGTAAAGGAGTGAGAACAAAACAGAATTACCCTAGTCAACTCCCTTGTAAAAAGCTCAGACACCTCTAGCGTCATGTCAGCAGGAATTACATGAGGGTCATCCCACTAAGAACAAATGAAGGAAAAAAATTAGTCACTATCACATTACGGAGAAAGGTAAACCCTACATATATTTGCAGCTTCAAAGAAGGATTACTCTATATCTTATCAACTCTCCATCTGGGCTGTCTGGTCGATCTATTAAACCAACCCTTTTTGTTAAACCGATTAACCCCAACTTCTTATTTTGAGGGCTGATAACCATCTCCCTAGCAATCTGGAAACAAATTTCACCAATAAGAAAAATAATTAAAACGATAAATTTGTATGACCAAAGTACTAATATCTTATATTTGTAGTACTTATTAATTGCTTGAGGCAGCAAAAATATATACTGAAATGATATCTTAGTTACCTTTGTTATCTTTTCAAGATCATCGCTTCCTCCATCACTTATATCATCACCAAATACAATACGTTCAGCACATCGACCACCATGAGCCACTACCATTTGCATCATCATGTAACCAAATGTTGTATAACCTTGGTCTACCATATCTTCTCGAGGATAGAATACAGATATTGCAGTTTCCTACTTAATTGGAATATTAATTCATGTAAAGACAAAATAATAATAGTAATAATCAAATATCATCGTTTAGCATATTGCAATTACATGATGCCCATACCTTGCCCCCAGGAAGGAGCTGTGAAAATGCATGCCAATCAAACCTAGGAAATAGGTGAGCAAGCACCACATGCCCAGCTTCATGAACAGCAAGCAATCTCCTCTTTTCCAAAGATACCTATTGTACAGAAATAAATTCAATACAAAATGGTCTACTATGTCAGATCCACAGTAAGAAAATTAAAGATAAGCATACCCTTTGTTCACATTTTTGTTGCTCTTCCTCTGTCAGAAGGACACCCATACCCTCAAGCAGTTGTTTATCCAATACATCAATAATATCTTGCTGGAAAATTTTGGAATGCCCTTTTCTCACCTGAAAAAACAACTCTGTATGACTAAAACACTTCATGTTTTACTATAGCATACTAATAGATGAACAAGAAAAAATGTCATCATAACCAAAAATGCATACAAGATATAGAAAATGTTACATGAGGATTTCAAATCATACAAAATAGAATATGACAAAAACATTTCTACCACGTAAAGTATTAATATCTAGATTAGCAGTAAATGCATTACTTGACAATGAGATGTCAACTATATTTTAGAAAAGAATATTTTCCCTGATCTGAAATGGATAATGAGGAATTATAAGTAGGAAGGGGAGATTAATTATGTACAGTAATATATGCATGAATATCGGGGAATAATCTATTTTGTAAATGCTAGCACTAAAAGTGGAAAAAAGGAAATAAAAACATCTACTTACCATTGTGATAATACGATTAGTTCAGATAGTGTTATCTGTTAGTTAGGTGGTTAGTATGCTGTTAACTACTTGTAATGTGTATTACAAATAGATGTTGTATGTAAGATTGTATACGTTGTATATGAGAAATACAATTTCAGATTCAGCATTGCATATATCTCCTTCTCTCTCCCTTCACATTCTTTCTTTTTGGTTGTATTTAGATCAAATTTCCTTTTTGCCAAACATATTGCATAATTCTGATTCCATAGATCAATTCATGGTTCTAATTGTTTTCCTTATTTATAAACACTCCTTAATTTGGGCTGTAGATATCTATCATTCGAAGAGTTAAAATTTGAGTTAAGTCTATCTCAATCATACAAAACTTGAATTGTAAGGTGAAGATTGCCTCCAAATTACCTTCTATAACCTGATCATATCTCTAGAATATGAAAGATTTTAAACACACCACTTTTTTGTCAAAGACTAAACATCTTGAACATAGAGTTAGCAAACATAAATACCCACAAATGATCCAATAACATGTGACAATTGTTGGAGTTCAAGTGTAATTTGTAACGCCCCGGCAACTTACAGGGAATATTGACTGCTTAACCATGGAGTTCTTATGGGTTAGGCTACCGAAAAGCAAATGCATTTAGTGATATGAGTAGCCAAATCAATCCATTTAAGCTATCCTTCAATTGTATAGTCCCATACCTATACAGTCTCTAGATCCCTCTCATTCCGGTGTATGTTTGATTCATCCATGTGTCCCTTCCACTGGAAGCCTGCCAGGAGCCGCTCCTTGTCAGTGCCCCCTGCACTTCGTGCCTCTTGCACCGGCGATCACTCCCCACCCTCGTCAATGCCTGGGTGCCACATGCAAAGTGAAATAAGGCTTTGGGAGTCACTTCCACGCTCATCTTAACACATCAATGTCTATCTTACCATTCATAAAAGGCGGCAAGAGGGGCAGCGGAGAGTAAGATGTGGTGGTGGTGCTTTGCTTCAAGCATCGTTGTTTTTCACGATACCCATAATTTTGAAACCAACAATAAACGCCATACTCTCCAATTTCCCCATAAACTTTAAGTCTCGTTGCAATCTCGTGCACTTGCTCTCTATTTGGATTTCGTATCCCAAATGCAAAAAGGGCCTCTAGTAGAGCAACTTGTTCTTTAGTAGGACTTCATCGTTTCTATCCCAACTTGTCTTGAACTTCCAAATTTCTTAAATTTTTGTTCATTTTTCTAAGAGGCAAAAGTGAAGGAATATTATGTATGTGTCAAAGAGGGCTGATACAATTAATTTTCTTTTAACTCAATTTTGTCCATAAGTCCAGTCTAGATGTATTCTCCCTTTCTCGCAAAGGATCTTACTAGATCTAAGTCCAAAAAGTTTATATTCATGATTTGTTTAAGTTAAATTAATTTTTAGGGTTCGTAGCATTGTTCTACCTATCATGCCTTCAAAACGAACGGAGGTTAACAACGGTTTTCCAGCTTATATACCCCATTATTAGTTTATCAGTATAAAAAAAAGGTGTCAACACTGACTTTTGCTTGTTATTTTACTCATAAATCTTTGTACATAACTCCAAATGAGTTGATTTCTTTTTTATTGGAAACTAGACTCAAATATTTCTTTGGACACCAAACTCGAAATTTTTGGACAACAGGGCTAGCTGCAGTAAAATTATTAAAATCGGAAATTTAATCATGCTCCGGTATTCTCAGCTTTGACCTTAGTTGATTGTTTTGTTCATTACTCTCTCTACCAAACTCCGATTGAGTTTATTATTGCTCTGCTGGAAACTAGACTCACACATCTCTCTTTGGACACCAAACTCGTAATTTTTGAATAGCAGGGCTAGCTGCAGTAAAATTAATAAAATTGAAAATTTAATCACTCTCTGGTATGCTCAGCTTTGACCTTTGATGTCCATTTTACTCATTACTCTCCCTACCGAACTCCAATTGAGTTGATTATTGCTTTGTTGGAAACTAGACTCAAATATCTTTCTTTTGACACAAAACTCGTAATTCCTTGAGGAGTCGGGGAGATAGGTCTGAAGTTGCGATGGAAGACGGCTCAAATCGCCCTGTTTTGCGAAACAGGTTTGGTACGACAAAATTTAAGGAAACAACAGAAACTTGAGTAAATGATTGAGTCATGAGTTTAATACTGTGATGTATTGTAATATTGTGACTTTGATAATCTGAGTGGTGATGATCCGGGTTATTAATATTGTGACTTTGATAGTTTGAGTGGTGATGATCTGAGTTATGTGTTGAATATTGCGTTGTAATGTAAGGTTGTGACTAGGAAAATCTATGTTGTGATATTTTGATATTGATATTATATGCTATGTTAGGTTCTTCATTACTCACCCTGAAATGTTGTGGTTGTGGTTTCCACCTACGATGATCGTACTTGTACGGGAGTAGATGGCGTTGCAGATGAGGCAGAGATGAAGTAGCACGACGAGAGTTATGGGAAATACTATGGGGGACTTATCATGTTTGAAAGTAATTTTATGTCTTTGAATAATGAATTTGATATTTGTAAGGTTTTAACCTTATGTTGTAAGATACTTAGACTTATGATGGTTTAGTTCCGCGATGTTAAAAAAAAACTAGCGTAAAATTTCGGATTTGTTATTTTCTAGTGGCACTCCGTAAGGGGTGTTCCATAATTTGGAGGCCAAAATTGTGTAGAAACAGGCAAGTTGAGTAACATCTAAGTAAGAATACTCAAACACATTGCCACAAGGCTTTGGATTGAGTGTGGGTTAAGTTCTCTTAATGGATTAGCTTGTGACTTATTGATGAAAATCTCTCAGCAAGTAGTATTGGAACTGATCATTGGTGATCAGCTCAAAGTAGTACGATTGAGCTGATGGTGAATCCTAGGTTTGTAGATCCGTTGTATCCAGAGTCTTCCTGTAGGGATTCATGCATTGTGTCTAATTGAGGTCAATCGTGGAGCCAAAGAATTGTAGTAAGGGGGCCCAACATATTCTATTCTTAGGGATCCATAAAATATTTTTTGTATAAATTTTAGAGGGGATCAAAATTAGAGTGACCACGCATCCCCATGTCACCCCCTCCCTCTGTCCCCGGTAAAAGTGAATGGTGGTTCAAGTGAGGGTCACCATTAAGAACTCATGATTGTGGATAAGAAAGGCTTATGCTAGAGGGCAATCTTACAACGTGGAAAAGGCTCACACTTGAGGGTGAAATTATATGAATTCAATTGTGATTTGGACTCTAATAGGCAAGTTAAGCATCATATAACTGAAATAAAAGAAGTAAAAGCATGTTACCTTAACTTAGATACTATAATTAGGTTGCATCTCTAGTTAATGCATGTGGGATCTTGAATAATATTTATTTATTATTATTATTAGTAGTAGTAGTAGTATTTTAATTTATTATATGTATTATGCCTTATTTAGTTTATCATATTATATACTATTCTTTAAATAGTTTTTTTATATTTTTAAGACTATTGTGAAATGAAATTCTATTGAATCACTTGGTTTTACACCCTTCTCCTTAATCCTATATTTATAGGATTAAGTGAATGGAACACACCTCACACACACACTCAGATACAGCACATACACACTCCTTTCCAACTCACTCTTAGTTGGAACACACTTGAACACAACTCATACATACATAACTCATACACAATAACCAATAATTCTAACACTCCCCCTCAAGCTAGAGCATACAGATTGTATGAACCAAGCTTGGAATAATTGAACTTGGTTTTGGACTGGATGATTTGTCTTCAAGAGTGTGAGGCAAACATATATGAGTTATCACATGTCAATGAACTAATAGCAGCTTGTGAAACTTCAACTTCAAAAGTCGATGAAGGAGAGCAGCGGTGGAAAATGACAAACTGCAAGGACTGAATCCCCATCAATGATGGATGGGTGATGGGATCAACAGTAGTAGCTGAAAGTTATAAAACTGCAGGGACTACACCCATGGTGGACTGACATTTCCTTTGCAATGTTGTCTTGGAACGATACTCCCCCTCACTGCAGGGACTAAATTGCTATTACTGACTGATGGGGCCTGCAGGGACTAAATTGTCATCACTAACTGATGGGGCCTATAGCAGCCGGAAGCGACAAAACTACAGGGACTGCCATCACTAACTGACGAGGTGATGGAGGCCTACAGTGGATTGACAGGACAAAACTGCAGGGACTGCCATCACTAATTGATGGGGCCTGTAGTGGCTGGAAGCGACAAAACTGCAGGGACTGCCATCACTAACTGACGAGGTGATGGGGGCCTACAGTGGTTGAAAGGACAAAACTGCAGGGACTGTCATTACTGACTGATGGAGCATGTGGCTGGAAACATATGGCAGTGGTTGGAAGCATACTCCCCCTTAGTGTGAACGGCGGAAATGTGAAATATCACAGTTGCTGGACCACTAAAACAAAACAAAATATTAAGCTACAATGCAGAAACAAAGGCATCAAAGATCCAAAGACATGTTGGAGGTCCAAAATTCTTTGTTGGACAACTCCCAAGTGGTGATACTTAGCAGTGAATCACAAGAAGATCGAGCTAAACTCTAGCCCAAGAAGAACCGACGCAGTTGCGTCCGTTTGAGACGGTAGCGACTGCAGCGGCGGTTGACTGCGCCGGTGCCGACTGCGGCAAACGGTGCCTGGACAGCGGCAAACGGTGCCTGGACAGCGGCAAACGGTGCCTGGACAGCGGCAAACGGTGCCTGGACAGCGGCAAACTGTGCCGGACAGCGGCAAACGGTGCCTGGACAGCGGAAAACGGTGCCTGGACCTTCAACGGCGGAGACGAAGACAGACGATGCAAAGGCGGGAGTAGGACTTCCAAAAGCATGTTGTGTTGAGATAGATGTTGTAGCTCAAGTGAATGAAAATTGAGGAGTTGATGCACTAGAGGTCGATAAAAACATTGTTGGTGAACTGACAAAAGCGGTGGATGTTCCAAGGGAAAGTCCAGATTAAGACAAAGATGACGAATTAAATGTGGAACCAAATGGAGACTTGCTGGGCTGCCAACTAGACCCAAATGAAGTAGAACTTGTACTGGTATTGGAGCTAAGGGAGTTTACAGCCGAAGAGGAAGCCGAGGTGCGAAATCCAAAAGTTGTGCCAGAATTCATGACATTTATGGCAGGACTAGAGGAAAATAACGAACTCCCAAAAGAAAAAGAAGGGCTGGATGAAGGAGATGAAAAACTGCTCAAAGAAAAAGTTGTGTTCCCAGTTAACCCATATGATGGGGAAGATGCAGATGAACCAAATGGAACTGACTGGGTCTGAGTACAGGCTTCTAACCCAATGGTTGTAGAAGCCTGGGCACTATGCACAGAACCACTACTAGCACCAACAACAGATCTCGAGAGGCTATTTACAGTTTTAGTTGCCGAAGAGATGAAGCCAAAATTACCAATCCCTGCATATGAGCTACCAAAGGCAGTGTAGCTAATTCTACCAGCGGCTCTAAACCAGAGATGATAGAGGTAAGCTTGTTGATGGGACAGGAGAGGATCTGAACAGGGAGAGGGAGGTCCGGCCAGACGACCGGCAGCGGCGCGGTTTGATGTCGACGCCGAGAAGGCGGCGCGTGATGAACACGCATCCGAGATCTACCGGAGAGAGGAGGCGCATGACGATGCATGCGGACGAGACAAAGACGGCGACCACCAGGGTTAGGTCGCGCTTGAAGAGACGGTCCAGATCCACTGGACACCGGTCGGAACTGTGACGGTGGCCGACGAGAAGGCGGCGCGTGACAAACACGCACCCGAGACTAGCTGAAGACAGGCGACATGTGGAGGCGCGTGAAGAGGAGTCTGGTCTTGACTCCGGCGGGGTTGGCCGTCGCTCGAGGAGACACTTCAGATCCGCTGGTCATCGGTGGAAACTGTGACGACGGCCGGCGACGATGGGAGAGATCTGATGCTCGTGGCAGCGCGTGACTGAGAAATGGCTCTCGAAACCGGCATGGTTGGCCGTCGCTCGAAGAGACGGTCCAGATCCGCAGGTTACCGACTAAAACTGCGTCAGTGGCCGGCGGCGGCGGATAGCGGCGATGGTCGACGGCAGAGGCGACTGGCTACACTGGTGCTGACTGTGACACAGATTTAAGAAGAAGGAAAAAGGGCTGCCCACTGAAATTTTAGGGGCTGCCGGCCGCCGACAGACAGCAGAGACCCCGGAAGAAGATCAGAGAACCTGCTCTGATACCATGTGAAATGAAATTCTATTGAATCACTTGGTTTTACACCCTTCTCCTTAATCCTATATTTATATTTATAGGATTAAGTGAATGGAACACACCTCACACACTCAGATACAGCACATACACACTCCTTTCCAACTCACTCTTAGTTGGGACACACTTGAACACAACTCATACATACATAACTCATACACAATAACCAATAATTCTAACAACTATATTTATATTATTATTACATTAAAAATGATATTAAAAGGTACCAGGTAAGGGTATTTTATACAACAGGTATTCAAAGCCAAAACCGATATTTGAAGTTCAATACCTACCGACATTATTGCTGATTCATTAACAAGGTTTCTTATATCTGCTCCAGAGAATCCAACAGTACGGAAGACAAGCTGTTGAGATACAGAGAGCGCAACCACATTTAGCTCAAAGAAGATCAAGTCTCACATTCTAATTAAGAATTGAAAAACGAATAGGAAGACACAAATATGATAAAAATGCAGTCCAATGCCAATTGCTACGGAGATATTATTGACGCAGAGTCTACTTTTGATCATCACAAAATTTCATTAGAAAATGAATCTGGTACCAAGAAATGACTCCTAATTTAAGCAGTGAATATTGTAATCCTTAAGATACTAATCTGCCAATTCTACAGTGCGTACTACACAGTAGCCTGTTTCTCAAAATGCCACGTCCTTATCTTTCACGTACCACAATTATCAAAGTCTATTTTACCCACAAGCAGCCTTTTGACTTCATTAGCCTATGTTTATTTACTTAAATTATATATTCCTCAAGTGAACCATGTACCTCTTCAAAATTCACATCCTCGGCCAATTGCTTTCCAGAACTGTGCACACCAAAAATCTGGATTCTCTGCTTTGCATCCGGCAAACCAATGTACAGTCGACGATCAATACGGCCAGGACGAACAAACTCAGGATCTAATTCATCTGGCCTATTTGTAGCACAGATGAATATGATAGCTTGTCTGAGAGATACACGGTCAACTCCAGTTTTTTCCTTCCTAATCTCATAAATAGATGAAAATAGAAATCACCAACAAGAAAAATAAAATAAAATAATAAATATATATATGGAAAAGAAACACAAAATAAATTATGGCCACATATAAATGCAAATATTAATAGTTGGCAAATAATATCTAGTTCTTCAACACAGACTTGACTTATATAGCAATAACTACATAAGTATTATAAAAAGTGTTTAAATGAATGTGTGGATAACTACTGATACAAAGAATATATCAATCCCTGATTTCTAAAATTGGAAAGTTTACATATTTCCGTATTCACATATACTAAAATCATATTTAACAATACCCCAAAAGCTAGAGCATATATACAATGTTGTCAATAGCAGATCACAGAGAGATGATGATAGGTTCTTGGGATCAAGAACCTATGGAAAGACACTCAAGAACACACAAAGACAAATTATCTGAATTATACAGCCCTCCTTTTATTGAAAAGAATCACAAGAATGGTGATACAACGTAACCCGAGAGCTTAACCTCCCTCCAAAGAACTACCAGAGTTCCCGCCAAACAATAATACTCAAAACTAATCCCAACCAACCACTAATCCCCCTTTTATATCACTTACTAACAGCACTTAACAGAACTATTCCTAACTGCCACCCTCCTTTTATTGAAAAGAATCACAAGAATGGTGATACAACGTAACCCGAGAGCTTAACCTCCCTCCAAAGAACTACCAGAGTTCCCGCCAAACAATAATACTCAAAACTAATCCCAACCAACCACTAATCCCCCTTTTATATCACTTACTAACAGCACTTAACAGAACTATTCCTAACTGCCTTGGCAGTTAGGCTCTGTGACTTTACCCCTCCTCCTATATACAATCAACTCCCTAACAGATGAAAATCTGCTATGATATAGCAGATGCCATGACAGGCGAAAAGCAGTTGAATATTATATATTCAACAATAACAATTACAAAAATATAAAAAAGTTAAGCTATATGAAATAAAAGAAGACTATAAGCATTGACCTATATTAATTCAAGCTAATTGATCAAGGCAAAATAATGATTAATATAATGTTTTCATATGTCCAACGCATAATATTAACTCAAGCTAATTTTAGATTCTGATTTAGATAATGTAAATTTTCAAGAGCCACATAACCTCCCTTTTACAAATTGATAACTTACTCCCCATCAAGCTGTGCAATAAGAGCCTCAAAAGTTGCCCTTCTCCTAGGATCCTTCCTAGCATGTCTTCCAGCAATAGCATCTATTTCATCTACAAATACAAAACAAGGTGCCTGCAGGATAAAAATGAGAATTTGTGACCTCAAATCACCATTTACTTTCAGAGGGTGAAACCCTGCCAAAAATTATCTCATTATAAATATATTTTCCAACAGGTATCTAATTTTATTAATGAATTCTAAAAGTATTAGAAAGAGAAAACAGTACAAAAAGAGAAAACAGTACACAGAAAACAAAGAACTATAAAATATGCTGCTAAATGTGATGCATGACAAACTTTCTGCCGACCACCATAGGCCTCAAACAAACCAGGCAGTGAAGATTTAGGTCACCAGAATATGGTTTTCTACATGTTAAAGCACCCCAGCAAATGTAATGGAATTGAAGCAACATACTTTGAAGAAAAAAGGCAAACTGCCCTCTGAGAAATTGAAATTGGTTTACAGAAATAAGCTCACCCATTATGAATTTACACTAGATTACTAATAGATGTCACAATTTAAAAATTCTTAAATTCTACACATTTTCTTAATCATAAGGATTTTCACTTTCCTATTTATTCAGTACCCAACAAGACCAAACTCAGCCAGAAGGATTAAGTGGACTGAATTCAGGAAAAATAGCTTGGAATATGATAGTTAAGGAGCATAAAAAAACAAGAGTATATTCATGTTTTACCAAATATTTGTGGCAAAGCTACAAGCAACAACATCTGATTTCTATTGATCTGACCAATTCTAAAAATGGATCAATCGCCTTGAATGAGCATATCTAACTAAGTGCAAGCAACAGAACTTTAAATCGGACCATGATTGCCATTTTAACTTGTATTTGATATTAGAAGTAGCTAGGGTTTCATTGCTTACATTTCTCCTAGCAATGGAAAACATCTCGTTTATCCTAGATGCACCACTTCTTTCACTATCAGTGAACTCAGCACCCGAAGCAAATACAAAAGGTAATCCACTTTCTTTTGCAAGTGTCCTGGCAAACAATGTTTTTCCAGTTCCTGGAGGTCCAGAAAGTAGAACACCCTGCAACGTGCTCTCATCAAACAGCTTACCTCATTTCATGTCAATTATAACATTTATAGCCATGAGGAGGATTACTAGCTTTAAAAATATCAAATGTTTTACCCGAACAAACTGCACACCCCTTTCATAGAACTGCATAGGATTTCCCATATAGATCATTAACTCATCAAGAAGATCCCAAACGTCACCCCCCAACACAACTTCCTTGTACATTGACTTTGTTTCACCAACGTCTCCAATTGGCTGAAAGTAGAGGAACATAACTAGTAACAAAATCCAGTAGAAAAGCAGCAAGGTAAAATCAATTCCAAAATTTGATGCAGATACAGGATTCAATTTGTACATAATAAGTTCAACATCTCGGGAGGAAAGCATTGCTACACTGACTGTATTTGAAGTAAAATATGTGTCTCTCTCATCCAAAACCAAAGAACAGCAGAATTTAACTAGCAATCCATCAAAATAGTGGAATAAGGTTAAGTTTATATAGCTTTTTCTTTCAAAATGGTATGCCTTTTTTTACTAAAAAATTGACATATAGTGATCTCATTTACAAGAATAATTCAATGACTAAACAGAATATACATTGTTGTCCTTTTGTGGAAAAAACAACCCTTGTGCTGTAATTTTAGTTGTGTCTATTTCCCACAGAATATAGGAGATCAAAAGTTTACCATAATGAAATTTTCTGCTCGGGCCATATCAATGAGTTGATTATACTTCTTGTAAAGAAACCTCTTGGAAGTGATGTGTAGAAGCATCACAGACTCCCTTATAAGCCAGAGAATCAGTATTCCAGGTACTAAAGCAATCACAACCTTCATGAAATAATGGATCTGTCGCTTCTGAAGGAGATCTACTTCAGCTCCAGAACTCGTAATAATCTCAAACAGATGAGGATCGAGAGGGATATCAACCTACCAAATAAGAGCTATGTTAATCAATCGCATGTCCATGCCAGCTGGAGAACCTTGGAGAGAGATTTGAGATTTCTGATCACCAGTAACAATTTTGAAGTAACTTACGACAAATTCCAATGGAAAACCTTCTTTCATTGTCACATACAATTTTTTCAAATCTTCAGTAAAGACAACAGCTGCTACCTGTCAAAAAGACAACAGCTCAGCAACTGCCACCTGACCTAACTTGTCAAAAGACTGACGTACGTAAAATATAACTATACATAAGGAGTTCACATCATAGTAAGAAAAACAGAGAGGCTGTACTACAACATTCATATTTATAGCCCCTACTTACTAATTTAATTCCAAAAGTTGCATTGCCATCATATCATCAAACATCAAGATGAATTAGAAATTTAGGGTCAACCACATGAATCTTCATTAACCAGAATTGTATCAATTTCTAATATAGGTGACGTTAATCACCAACCTGTTACATTCATAAGTTTTAAAGTTTTTTATGGAGATCTCACATTAGCCAGAAATAATGTCTGTTTACCGTATATAAGAGGATGCAAAACTTAACTTACAAGCCGGTTTTGAGAGCATGAATTAGACATAGACACACATATATATAAGTGAACATTGATAATCAAGATTTATATATTCAAAATCATCTATAGAAAAACTTAGTCAAATATTATTTGAACATATTGTTACCAAGCACAAAAAAGAATCTAGTCCATCAATCTAAAGTCCAAAAAGTGAAGAAAAAATCTAACTGATTTAAGACATTTCACCCATTTCTTGATTATCATCATCATTGAAAAAAAAAAAACACTCTATCCGAGATTCATATAAAGACAAATTAACAACTTAAAATAATTCCACATTATATGAAGATATGATAGGAGAATAGATAAAAACATTTCCACATTATATGAAGATATGATAGGAGAATAGATAAAAACATTCCTAATAATACATAACAATCTAAATGTCCATGATTATATGGGATATGTTCCTTATTTCTACAATTGTAATAGAAACTTATTCTAAAATTTTAACTTATAAAACAAATCATCGGGTCTACCCTCATTAACATTGTGTTAAAGCCATATCAGAGCCCAAATTTATTTTTTTTTCTAAAACTAGGCATTTCAGCAGAGTGTTTGGTATGTGTCATACACTTGTCAATGTTTAATACATGTCAGACGTAGGGACACACCATTAAAGAGGCATGTCTGAGCTTCAAAGATTTCTAATAAATGACTATCATGCTAGTCAAGGTCTATGAAGCTTGGATACGGCTCCATCCTGCTTCCCTGCTGCACTTCCCTGCTTCAGAAGTGTTTGCGACACAAGCACGCATACGACACCCTGTGTCTGACACGGTGCATCAGGTCAAACACAGTCAAATCTTAGGACACGCATATTGGAGTTTGAATCGGAATTAAATCATGTGATTTGCAATTCAACTCAGTTGCCAATGATTCTATAATGTGTGAGTTTAGTATATGAAATGAAAGATTAGTAAGCCAAGTGAGGCAAGTAGTAATAGAAATGAAGAAATCACACAGATATGGAGAAGAGACTGTGTACAGAGGAGAGAAAAAGTGTGCAAAACCAGAGAGGCTATGTAGAAGATGAACAGTAAGTCAATATACAGAGTGAAAATGTTTCAAGAGTCGATGCATAGTTAATATTCTAATATGATGATATAATATTGCTTTTTAACTCTACAAGCACGGCTAGACATGACACTTGCTTTTTCTCTCATTATAAATGACTATGATACCTGTTGAATGACTCCCACCTTAATTTTAATTTTTTTTACTATTTCTTTTTCCTTTTTCTAAAATTGGAATCACAATTCTATGTTGTGAGACTACCAAATCTGTTAGAATGTTTCTAGTTTATTTTATTTCCAATTAACTATTATTTAAATTAATATATAGATATCTATCCATTCTTATATTTTTGATTTTACTTTTTTCCTTTTAAAACAAATTAGTTGTTGTTTAATAGTTTTTTTTATTTCTTTTTGGAAACTATTGAAGTTACGATTAATTTTTATATTTAAACTGGTATATAATTATTTTTTTCTATATAAAATTAGTTGATTAAGTTATTATTTGGTAATAATTAATTAAATTTCACAATATGTTAAATATATCAATAAGGATAATGATACTTTGACAATATTTTTTTAACAACATTTTAACATCATCTACCTGTCATTCTGTGATTGGTTCAAAATTACTCCACAATCAATAATAATAATAATCATAAACACCAACATGGACCAATCACAAAATGACACATAGATGGTGTTAAAATGTTGTCAAAAAAATATTGTCAAAGTATCATTATCTTATCAATAAAGAACAATTTAGTTATATATACATATGCCGTGTCCGTATCCCAGTTTTTCCAATTTAGTCATATCTCCATGTTTGTGTTGTACTCGTAACTTGTCTGTATTTGTGCTTCATAGGTCAAGATTCGGTAGCATATGCAGCATAGTTGTCATTCTCATGCTGTGGAGCGAAGCTGCTGACCCAAAAAGTGGAATAGCAGGAGAATGGGATAACCGCTTTTCTAATTTATATACACAAACATACATGTATATGCATGCATACATATATAGGGAGATTATCATGCAAGAGTACGGCTTATTGTGAGAGATGAGAGGATGTAATCTTAATAATTAGATCCAAATCTACAGTTTAAATTAAAGACTTCACTAAAAATATGATACACTCTCAATTCCAGCACCCTTTTCTCACTGAACAGTCCAAGTTTGATTCCCAAACTGCCCCAACTTCACCCTCTGCCACAAAGACAGAATTACAACTGCTGTAGTTACACAGCAAATAAGGATAAATATTACACCACTGCAAATACAGAACATGTCGGAGTATGATTTTGAACTTACTTTTCTAAGCTGTCATCCATGACAGCAGAGCCTCATCCCAAAGATAAGTATAACTACTAAGGATATCAAGTAATAGCAGTGCAGCAAAGTTTCTTTTTGCAGTACTACAAATGGCCTAGATGCAATCGAGCCACAGATTACATTTAATAAGGAATTTTATTTGGATCATATCTGCAGTGTAACTGCAGAGTTGCATTTTTTTGTCCTTGCAGGAGAATGTCAAGTTGTGACAATCAGGATATTTTTCATATTTCTTTCGTGTATTCCTCATTTTCCTTTGTTTATAAGTGAGATTAAATGTGTTGGAGATCTGGCATCATCTAGAGATGTGAATAAAATAAATTGAGGGGAAATTTTCACCTTAAAAGCCAATTTGTAGGATTAAGCTAAATCCACTTACAAAGAGAATGTGTGTCAACCAAATGTTAAGCTTCAACCAAGTCAGGAAGAGCCATTTAGTTAGGTAATTATATCATCTCACAATGACTAGGCTAGACATTGCCTCCCATGTTTGTGTTGTTAGTCAATTTTTAAATAAACCCCATGATAGTTAGCAAAATTTCATGGTTCAAATCTTGATACACATCAAAAGATTACCTGGTAAAGGAATTGTTTATATGGATAGAGGTCGAGATGCTAATGATAGAAGATCCACAAATGGCTATTTTGCACTCATTAGAGATCACATGATCTCGTGTAAAAGTAACAATTGAACTTGGTAGGTGTGTTGCATGGAGTGTGCTGTCAGCACTCATCATAGACAATTTGGGTCATATTACTAGTCAATTTGATATCTCCAACATATTAAGATATTCATCAACTACAACTATTCTATAGTTAATAGTGGTGAATAAGACATGCTCGTCCCCTTATTACCTTGGGTATGCTAACTGCCTACACTCATCATTGGATTTGATTCATTAAATTTAATATATATACATATGCTTCCTCAAAACTAACACGACCAATTTTTAATTAATAATATACATACTAATGGGAATGTGATACATGAACATCCAAGGGGGAAGAGCAAATAAATCATAGCAGAAATATGATTATAGAAATGGAACTTGCCTCAGAATTATCAAGCTTGTTGAGGAAATAAGTATAAGGAAGTTTAGGCCGATAGCGCCACCACCTCTTAGCTATCCATAGAGCCCTAGTATCCTGAGTGGGTGTCACCTTCTCTGCTACATCCTTCCGAAGACTCTGTTCAACCTCTTTCATGTCAAATTCAACTACATATTTGGCATTTAAGGAATCTAATTGTTCGGCAAAACGTTCTTTTCTAAGGATGTCTCTCCATTTATGAAGTCTTTCACGCCATGTACCCTCAAATGGAACCTCACCTGCATGCAAAAACAGTGCAATAAATTATAAAGCATTCTGTTATTACAATTATATTTCAATGCAGAAGAAACAGTGAAATAAATTATAAGCAGGAATCAAATGAAACATCAAAGTGAACAAAATTAATTTTCAAGTCATCGTAACTTCTCAATTCACTTAAATAAACTAAAACTAATGACAAAAAAAAGAAAGAACAAATTGAAGCAAAAAGTAAAATGGTAACAGACACAAAATTCTACAAAGATAACCTGAAATGCCCAAGCCTTTTGTTAGTTCTTTCTTCTCTTCTTTGTTTAACCTTTCATCATCCTCTATAATTTGTTTTACACGCTCCTCTTGATCATCCTCCCATGCATCCTCTCCAACATAAGAAGTATCATGAACAAGTGTTCCATCAGGTCTTTCAATAAGCTTTTTCATTTTTAGGCCTTTTGGCATGGTCCTCTTCCACATACCCTTCTTAAATCTGCAATCAAATAAATGAACAAAAACTCTTTTAAATGGATTCAACACGCTAAACACTTCTGTTGCATGAAATGATTTCTTTGAGATGTTGAAACTGCGTCTATGGTATACACAACAGAGTTCATCTTACATAATATAATTAAAATAAATGTAAAATAATTGTTAGAATACTTATCTTATTTATCATTGTTAGAATATTTACCCTATTTATCATTGTTAGAGTATTTACTCTATTTTTTATTATTATTGTATTAGAACTACCCTATTTTGTAACTTTTTTATATATAGAATGAGAGTGAGGGGGATCTTACAAGCCCTCTAGAATTACTTTATAGTTTCAATCTCAAGTATAATTATAGGTGATTTTATTCTTGTATACATTATAAGACATGCCTATATATCATATTCTATTAAGATATTCTAATAACTATAAAATATAAAGAAGGAAATAAATCATAAAATATAGAAGAACAATTTCGAAGAGATCATCTAAGATATTTTAAGATCGATATGAAGAAAATACATGTATAGCTATTCAAAGCAAGATGGAACCCCCATGAAAAAATGCCCAAGAGAGCTTTATATCCTAGTTTATTCATTCATTTATATGCGTTCTTACATCCGTAAAATACAAAAAAAAAAAAAAAAATACAATGATCTACACATAGGTGCCAGATAGGTAGTACAAAAGATGGGTATATCTATCCTAACAAATTAACCCTTTCACATAACTTAAGTAATTTTGACACTCCCTCTCAAATTGGAGCATATACCAAGAACCTATTCATTGGATTTGAGCTCCTCTCAAGAACTTAGACAAAATACATGCAAGTTGATTATTGGAGTTGACAAGTCTTAGATGTCATAGCTCAATATTAAGCTTCAACACTAGATCAAGCAACCACATTTTGTTCCTTGCTTTTCCAAGAAATAACATTGCCATAATATCACTTAAGATTAATAATAGACAATATATTTAGAGGGCTTGAATACACCTACCTCTCTTAAGATCTCACGTTTACAATGACAGAATTCCGATACAAAGAGAAGAGGAAATATCAAAAGTCTCAACTAGAAACCTAGGTACAACTCATAGGTACTGCAGGTTGTAGTTTCCAATTCAACTACTTTCTAACTAGGTTTAATACTTATTCTAACATTCCCCCTTAAGCTTGAGCATACAAATTGCATGTACCAAGGAGGAATAAATAAACTCAAAGGTCTCCTCGAGGACTTGGTCAACACATTTGCAAGTTGATCATTTGATCCATCAAACTCAGTGCAAATTTCTTTAGACAACAACTTTTTTGAATTAAAATGATAGTCAATTTTTGTGTTTAGTTCTCTCATGGAATACTTGATTGGAAGAAATGTGGAGAGCAACTTGGTTATCACAATACACCTTCATAGTCTGGATCTCCCAGAAGTTAAGCTCTTAAAGAATTGTTTCACCCATACAAATTCATTAGAGAAGCCATTGTACTATATTCAGTTTCAATAGTTGGTAGGGCACTACATTTTGTTTCTTACTTTTCCAAGAAAGAATATTTCTTCTAAGGAAAGCATAATATCCCGTAGTAGAGCATTTATCATTAAGGGATCCTGCCAAGTCAACATCACAATACTCGAGATTTGGATGTTTCCTTTATCTTCATATAAAGGACCTTGCCTCATAACCTTTTTGAGGTATCTTAGAATACAAATGATAGCATTTCAATGGCCAATACATGGATCTTGCATGAACTAACTTACAACACCAAATGCAAAAGACAAATCAAGTCTAGTAACAGTAAGATAAATAAGTCTTCCAACCACTCTACAATTGTTTTATGGATTTGGGAACAATTCACCTTCTTTTGTCATTAACTTTTTGATTTGGGTCCATGGAACTATCTACTAATCTACAGTCAATCATAGATGTCTCATTTACGGTGTTTAGAGCATACTTCCTTTGAGAGATTACAAAACCTTTTATTGACTACGTTATGTCAACACCCAGGAAGTATTTGAGGCTCCCAAGATCATTGGTTTGAAAATGTTTACAAAAGTGTTCCTTCAGTTGAGATGTTCTAATAGCATCATTTCCTGTAATGACTATATCATCAACATATACTATAGAGTAAACACATTTTCCAAGAGATGTATGACACTAAAAAACTAAATAATTTGCTTCACTACATACAACTAGTGTTAATTTTGCCATGGTGGTGCCATGGTGGAAACCCAGAAACAGTTTCCCAACCTGCTGCCACAACAAGGTGGTGGCAATGCGAGTTCTCCATCACAGCCCATGGCAGTTGCTTCTTACATGGCGGCTGGTGGTGGCAGAACAGTAATGACGAAAAAAACAAAGTGGAGAAAGAGATAAACAGCGGCAAAGTGGAAGAGATAATGCAGCAATAGCGCGGGAGAAGAGATAAGTAGAGTCGGACAAAAGAGGCACTGGCGCAACCCATAACCCTTAATTTCACCCTTCTATTTGTTTTCTAAATCCTTAACCCGCAACCCATAACCCACCGTTGTTAGCCACCACTGCCACCTGCCACCAGCCTCAAGTCTATTTTTTTTGCATTAGAATTATATGTGGTGCTATTATGTTTCTTTTGACCGCAATATTTCCAACATAAATCGTTATGGTTTCCATTATAACTTTATAAAGGATTTTTGGGTCACTTATATTTTTTGTTATCCGATATTGATAACATTGATTACAACACAAAGTTTTGAACAATGCAGTTAAATTTTCCAAACCAAGCATTCGGTCATTGCTTGAGCCCATAAAGAGAGCAACACATCTTACAAACCAAACCAAACTCCCCTAATCAGCAAATGTAAGAGGTTGTTCCATGTAGACTTCCTCTTCTAGATCTCCATGAAGAAAAACATTTATATTAGAGAGATGTAAAACATTCAATTATTCAATTAGATCCTCTCTTCTTTCTTAGTCTTTTTACGAGAACAATAGGCTTCGAAGCCTATATATACAAAGTTCTCGGTTGTGTGTCAAATAATATACAACATCAATTTCATGTTTACATTCTTCTCTCATGTTCTTTTTTAATACGGCATCAAGAGTCTCAAATTGATCCAACATGGTCAATCCAAGCTCCCACCCATCCGCTTCCCAGTTTTCCCCAAATTTTGTAGCTGAAAAATTGAATGATTCCAATTATCTTCACTAGAAACAAGTTGAGCTTGTTATTAAGTGTTAGGAAGTTAAAAGTATATAAGAGGAGGAATAAAAGAGGAGGGCCAAACAGTGATATTGAAGAAAAGGGACCGAACGAAGATGTTGAAGTAAGAGGGCCGAACGGTGATGTTGAAGGGGGCCGAACGGTAATATCAAGTAAGGTCCAAACGGTGATGTTGAAGGGGGCCGAACGGTAATATGAAGTAAGGTCCGAACGGTTGTTCAAGGGAGGAGAGAGTTATGGGCCGAACGGTATAAGGTTGATAATACCGAACGATAGAGTGTTAATATTAGGGAGTCATGTTTGTTAGGAGTGAAAGAAATGGCGAGACAGTTTGTTAGTTGTTAGGGGGAGAGAGAGTATATATAATCACCGAATTGGTTGAGAAGGGGAGAGGATTTGTTTAGGGTTTAGACTGGACCTCTTGGCCAGTGGAGGAAGGGAGGCTTCCTTGGGAACATTTACTTCTATTTTCTTCTTTCTTCACACTACAGATATATGTTCCAAGCTTGTTACAAAGATAATCAATTCTAGGTCCTCGTAAGGACTTAGTGAATATGTTTGCCAACTGGTTGCTAGAGTTAACAAACTCAGTCTTGATATCTCCGGATATGATTTTTTCTCGAATGAAATGACAATCAACTTCAATGTGTTTGGTTCTCTCATGGAAGACAGGGTTAGAGCTAATATGGAGAGCAGCTTGATTATCACATATAAGTATCATGTGAGTGACATCTCCAAATTTCAATTCACTAAGCAATTGTTTAAGCCACACAAGCTCGCAAGTAGCTGATGTCATAGCTCTATATTCTGCTTTTGCACTGGACCTTGCCACAATATTTTGCTTCTTACTTTTCCAAGATATCAGGTTGCTACCAATAGAGACACAATATCCAGAAGTAGACCTCCTATCAGAAGGAGAACCAGCCCAATCAGCATCTGAATAACAAACGATTGTTAGGGCCATATAGCAAACCTTTTCCAGGTGATCTTTTAATATACTTTAGTATGCGAACAACTGCATCCAATGGTCTTCACATGGGGAGTTTAGAAATTGACTCACCACACTAACTGCGAAGGAAATGTCAGGACGCGTAACAGTAAGATAGTTTAATTTACCAACTAGTCTTCTGTACCATTCAGGATCTGAGAAAGGCTCCCCCTGATTTGGTAGGAGTTTGATGTTAGGGTCCATAGGTGTCTCAACAGATTTACAGTTCATTAACCCTGTTTCCTCCAAGATGTCTAACGCATACTTCCTCTGAGATATGACAATACCATCATTGGATTGTGCTACTTCAATACCCAAAAAGTACCGGAGTTTGCCAAGATCTTTGGTTTGAAAATGATGACAAAGGTGTTGTTTCATCTGAGAGATGCCAAGATAGTCGCTTCCTGTGAGAACAATATCATCGACATACACTATTAAGTAGATACACCAGCACTCGAGTGGCGATAGAACACTGAATGATCCGCTTCACTGCGAGACATACCAAATTGTTGAACAACACAACTGAATTTACCAAACCAGGCCCGAGGAGACTGTTTTAGGCCATATAAGGATTTGCGAAGACGACATACCAATCCAGATGACTCCCCCTGAGCAACAAAGCCAGGCGGTTGCTCCATATAAATTTCTTCATGCAAATCACCATTGAGGAAAGCATTTTTGACATCAAGTTGGTAAAGAGGCCATTGGCGAAGAGCGGCCATGGCAATGAATAGGCGAACAGAGGTCATTTTTGCCACTGGAGAAAAAGTATCACCATAATCCAAACCAAAAATCTGTGTGTAGCCTTTGGCAACCAGTCGAGCTTTCAGACGATCAATTGTGCCATCAGGACCAACCTTGATAGCATACACCCACCTGCAACCAACAACAGACTTTTCAGATGGTAATTGGACAAGCTCCCAAGTTCCACTTTCCTGTAAAGCACTTATTTCATCCATCATAGCTTGACGCCAACCAGGATGAGTTAAGGCATCACTCACATATTTGGGAATTGACACAGAAGAAATGGATGAGAGACAAGTATAAAAAGATGGAGATAATCTGTGGTAATTATGAACAGTATAATGGGGGGAAGGGTTACGGGTAGAGCGTATACCTTTACGGAGGGCAATAGGCAAGTCAGACTCAGTTGCTGGAGCTGGAGGAGACACTTGAGGCGGCACCGGAAGTGAGTCATGAAGGAGACGATTACGGCGACTATAAACCTGAAGGGGTGGAGGTGAAGGATGATTCTGTGGTGAAGACAAAATGGGTGGAGCATCACCAGGAGGATCACATATAAGAGGAATATCAACAGTAACAAGGAGAGGTACAGAACTAGAAGATAGATGTGAAAAGTAAAAAGAAGACTCATCAAAAGTAACATCAGCAGAGATAAAATGACGATTGAGGGAAGGGGAAAAACACTTATAGCCCTTTTGTGACCGTGGAAATCCTAAGAAGACACATTTGTGAGACCTAGGAGATAACTTATCAAGACCAGGACTAAAATCATGAACAAAACATGTAGACCCAAAAACTCGAAGAGGTAATGGATGCAGAGGGTCTTGAGGAAATAAGATAGAATAAGGGATTTTGTTATCTAAGACGGAAGATGGCATGCGGTTGATAAGATAACATGCTGTGAGAACTGCATCACCCCAAAAACGTGAGGGTACTTGACCATGAATAAGAAGTGTACGAGTTGTTTCAATAAGGTGTCTATTCTTGCGCTCAGCCACCCCATTTTGTTGAGGGTTATAAGCACATGAGGTTTGGTGAAGAATGCCATGAGAAGCCAAAAATTGTTTAAACGGTTGAGAAAGGTATTCACGGCCATTATCACTACGTAAATTTCGAATAGAAACCCCAAACTGTGTTTTTATTTCATTGATAAAAGATTGGAAAATAGAAAACAACTCAGAACGATTCTTCATTAAAAACAACCAAGTACATCTGGAATAATCATCAATAAAGGTAACAAAATACTGAAAACCTAAAATGGACTTAACACGACTAGGTCCTCAAATGTCAGAATGAACCAATGAAAAAGGGGACGACGCCCGTTGTGAGACACTACGAGGAAAGGAACTACGAGTATGCTTCCCTAACTGACAAGACTCACACGACAAACTTGATAATGTGGACAACCTCGGGACAAGTTGTTGTAGTTTGGCAAGACTAGGATGACCGAACTGAGCATGAAGAAGGGATGGTGACTCCATGACTACGCCAACATGTGGAGAAGGGCAGAGATGATAAAGGCCATGAGACTCACATCCTGTGCCAATCATGTGTTTCGAACTCCGGTCCTGCAACCAAACAGAATCTTTAGTAAATGAAATAACACAATTAAGAGTACGAGTTAAACGACTAATGGACAATAAGTTGAAGGGAAACCCAGGGACATAAAGTACATGATCAATGGATATGGATGGAAAAATATTAACAGTACCAATACCATGAGATGAGACTCTAGACCCATCAGCCATTGTTACTGAGGGTAAATTATTCGGACATGACAAGGAAGAAAACAAGGACTTGTTACCAGTGATATGATCGGTGGCGCCTGAGTCAAGGACCCAAGGTCCGAGGGAGTGAGTTAGACCATCAAAAGGTGTACCTGTACGTGCAACAGATGCAGATGTAGTGGAACCAGAGTGCTGATGATCCTCATACCATCTGAGAAATTCGTTAAAGATTGCAGGTTTGTCTACGGTATTAGATGAAGTAGGATGGTCTGCAGACGGTGATCGAGGAGGTGGATCAGAATTTGCCATTGCTACAGGTCGAGGAGGACATCCATGGAGAGCATAACATCTATCAATCTTGTGGCCTAACTTGCCACAATGGTCACATTTTGGACGTCCTTTACTTGGCTTGCGAGACCGACTTCGATCATCACGTTGAGCAGCCATAACAGAAGAATCATCAGTATGAGGGGATGTCTCAGTGACGGGTTTGCTCGGTATACGCAAAAGAGCAGAACAAGTAGAAGTAAAGTTGGGTATGACAGGAGAACCCAAAATCTGATCACGGACATGAGAAACATCATCAGAGAGTCCGTATAATGCCAACAACATGAAGAACTTTGATCGTTGTTCCAATTCTTCAGCAGGAGTGGAAGCAGGAGGTAATATATCATTAAAGTCATGAAGAAGGGCATGAATTTTACCCAAATATTCTGCCATGGGGCCAGGATTGCGCGGACCAATAACAGTGAATAGGTCCTGACAAACACCATAAAGACGCTGAGTGTCATTTGTGTATAACAACTTCGCTTGTGCCCATACTTCTGAACATGTTTCATAGGATCGAAACATTTGTTTCAATGAGGAGTGAATGGTGGACTTTATAACAATGCATAACTGAGCATCAATTTTCATCCAGCAGGAAGTGTCATCTATGGGAGCAGTAGTCACATTTTGAGTAAGATGATCTAAGTACCCCTGACTCTTCAACCAAAGTTTGATGTCGGACGCCTATGTTGCATAATTTGTGCCATCTAACTTGTCAATGGACAAGTGTACATTCACATAATTGGTATATATTGAGGGATCAGAAGATGAGCCACCAATAGAGGTGTTTATAGACGAGGAAGACGCCATAAAGAGGGAAGAGGGAGAAACCCTAAAAAATCAAAGTGCTCCGATTGACGCAACGACCACAGATCCAGAAAGAGGGCGAGGAGGCGATCACGGCGATGCTGATCGGCAGCGGAAAGCTCCGGCAACGCGCTGGCACGCGCGGCGGCAGCGACGGCAGCGGCGAATCTTGCGGCGGCGCGTGGGTGGTCCGTTCGCCGCGATCCTCGTACCACGGTGGTCGTCGCCGGTCGATTCTGGAACTCCGGCGACGGCGACGGCGGCAGCGGCAACGGCAGCGGCGACGACTGCGACGACAGCGGCAGTGATGGGTGCCGGAGACCGTGGAGTTGACTGGAACTATTCCTGTGCTCTAGATACCATATGAGAAATAGAGAAGATTGGGAGAAAATATCCCTTGTGTTTAGCATACACATAGGGTAGTTTATTTATATTGTAAGATATGGGCCAATGCCCTTAATACAGAATAGACTAAGCCCAAATAACAAAAACACACATCTTAACATCTAACAGAGTATATATAATCACCGAATTGGTTGAGGAGGGGAGAGGATTTGTTTAGGGTTTAGACTGGACCTCTTGGCCAGTGGAGGAAGGGAGGCTTCCTTGGGAACATTTACTTCTATTTTCTTCTTTCTTCACACTACAGATTGAATAAAATACTTATACATCCATTATATCTTCTGTTGTTGAGTGTCTGAGTGAGAAGACTGACTATTGTTTAGGTTCCCTGAATAAAGGAACCTAACATTAAGTCTCATCACCTTTATAGAATTGTATATGTTTTTAATGTATTGTGTGTCTAATGCAGACCACACATTATGTATTTATACTATTTTACATAATTAATTATAATGAAAACACCTAATAATAAGGAATCAATCATCCTAATTTCCTAGATTATGTCACCGTTAATTTCCTACAAATCCATAATAGCTTATTATATTCTAACACTCCCCCACAAGTCGGAGCATATATGTCATATGTACCAAGCTTGTTACAAATGTACTCTATCTGAGGCTCTCTAAGAGACTTGGTGAATATGTCAGCCAACTAATTGTTAGACTTGACAAAATCATTAGTGATTTCTCAAGAGGGCACATTTTCTCTAACAAAGAGACAATCAATTTCAATGTGTTTGGTTCTTTTATGGAAGATCGGGTTTGATGTAATGTGAAGTGTAGCTTGATTGTCACAAATAAGTTTTGTTTCATGGATATCCCCTATTTTTAGTTGTAATAGTAGTTGCCTAAGCCACATAAGCTCACAAGTGGCTACTGTCATAGCACAATATTTTGCTTCAGCACCATGTGATCGTTGATCAAAACTTAAACTCTGATAGTGGTAGCGGTAGATGACGGCGTCGCCGCCAGTAGTAGATAGCGCCACTGTCGGCAACGGCAGATGCAGTGACAGAGGCACCAGAAACTTTTTTCTTTAAAGAACCTTAAGCTCTAGATACCATGTTGAATATACGAAAAACTATATATGGGGTTAATCTCCCTTATGTTGAATATACACATAGGGTCCTCTATTTATAATAGAAGAAATATGGGTCAAGCCCAAAATACAAATAAGAAATAATAACAAACTAACTAAAGATAAAATATAAATATAAAATAAAGATAATATATCTAACAGCTTCAAACCATAGAGAGACCGTTGAAGCTTACAAACAAGACGAGAATCGTCGGAAGCAAGAAAACCAGGGGATTGATTCATACAAACTTCTTCATGCAATTCACCATGTAAGAATGCATTAATATTTATTTGATGAAGATGCCAATGATGAATAGCAACCATAGCCAGAAAGAGACGAAAGAAGTTATCTAGACCAAAAATCTGTGTATAACCTTTAGCGACTAAGCGAGGTTTTAACCAATCAATATGACCATCAAGTCCAATTTTCATTGTATAAACCCAACGACAGTCAACCGTTTTTTTGTCAGGAGGTAAATGAACAAGTTCCCAAGTGCCATTGGAAGGAAGGTAAGGTTGCCATCTCCTCTACCATTGCCTGATGTTAGCCAGGATAAGCCATGGCTTCACCTATAGTCTTAGGAATAGACATAGAATCCAAAGAAGAAACAAAGGAGAAATAGGATGGAGACAAACGATCATAAGTAATGGTAAAAGCAGAGAGTTACGATTACGAGAAGAACGAATACCTTTTCGTATCACAATAGGAAGTTCAGGTGCAGGAATCGTGGGCGAAGGGGAGGTTGGAGCAGAAGATGATGCTTGAGGATTTACTATCTGTCACAATCGGTTGCTTCTATGTCCATTGTGTCTCAAGCTCTTGAGCATCAACGCTTAGGTCATCATAGTCCTACCAAAATGTGTCTCATGCTTCCCAATCTTTCTCACAGTTTGTCTTTTCAAGATTGAAACCTTAAACTATTGATATCATATAGAATTGTATATGTTTTGAATGTACTGTGTGTTTAATACAGACCACACAATATGTATTTATACTATTTTATAAAATTAATTATAGAAAAACACTTACATAGGAATCAATCATCTTGATTTCCTAGATTATCTAAAGGTTAATTTCCTATAAATCTGTAACGGTTGATTATATTCTAATAACCTTCATCACTTTGTTGTTAACCCAGAAATTCCTCCAAGATTTCTTACTGATGATTATCGCACTGCAAGAGTTATTAATCCCGCTTATGAAGAATGGGAAGTTCAAGATCAGATCTTACTTTCTTGGCAATAATCGACTCTCTCCAAGTCAATTTTGCCACGCGTTCTTCATATTGTTCATTTGTATCAAGTATGGGAACAGATACACAACCACTTCTTCACTTAGACCAAGGCTCGTGCGAGGTAGCTTCGCATTGATCTCCAAGAAGCTTCTCTTGAAAATAAGACAATACAAGAATTATTGGGACACATCAATTCCATGTTGATGAACTTGTTGGCATTGGATGTCCTCAAAAAAGGTTGACTCATCTAAGTCATCGAAAGTAAATGTTTTACAGATTATGCGATTGCAAGCATTGCAGATCACAATGTTGGTAACAAATGATGTAGTTTTAGAGTCATCCAATTTTGCACCGTCAAATTTTAATTTCAAATAAAATATACAACATTACAGCCGATGCAATCACTACAATTGTGCTGTAGATTATTTTATGTGAATAGATCACTCCATAACAAGGTTGTCAAATCAAAATTCAAAGACAATGAAAAATAACTTCAAATATATCATGTAGATGTTACATAGAATTTAATATCATAATTTAAACTACAAGATAATAAAAAAACATCAACTATAAGTCTCATGAAGCAATTTTTCAATTAACAAATTAAGCTTATATGAGTTTTGGATTTCTTTCATGACACTGGTGAAAGAAAAGTAAAAATAGGAAAGAAAGAAAAACATGTGATTTGATCAATGATACAAAATTGCATAGCGAGCTCTTAGTTCAGTATGTCAGTGAATAATGAGCTTCAACTGTCATCATTGTCTAGTTTTAGTGAATTTAAAGTCAACATTATAGCAGGTTAAGAACTTATTTCATTTGATTGATTAAAAATATTATATTAGCGTGAAACTGGTGAAAGAAATAATATATGTTCACAACAAATAAAATTTGAGAAGTCAGCAATTATACTTCTATGACAATAAGAATTAGATAAACCAAAAGTATATTAAACAAGAGCATGTGTACCAAAAGAATGTGATAATAAAGGAGGATTGACTTACCTTCTGATGTTAGTAGGGGATGGTTCAGGAATTAACACTTCCATGTAAGCTTCTGCTAATTCTTTTTTCTGCCGATTTAGGAAAGGTGTTTGAACAGCAACATATACTCCTCTACAAGCAAATGTGACAACAAAAATATAAAGAACAAATGTGCCAATTCGCAAAGGTTCCCAGTCTTTGATTTTCTGTAACAAGAAAACAACATTGTTTTAGTTAATTTATATTAAAAAGAAAGCAATACAGAATAATAACAAATATAAGTAAAACCCCTTTTATGGATTAAGCAGTCAATTTTACCAGCCTGGTCCAAAAGTGTTGATAGTATATATTTTTCAATCAAAATGCTTAGCTAGGTAAAAAATGTCCCAGGAAAAAAAAAAGTTAAATATGTTTTGAGTCCCTAAAATTAGACGCAAAATTGAAATTTATAGTTTTTTTAACCCAATGGCTATAACTTTTTATGTATTAAACAATGTTTTAAACTGACATTTAAGCTAAAACATGTCAAACGGTAAAAATAACTCAAATGTCAACTTGAAATATCATTTGACACGTCAAAAAGATGTAATCCAATTGGACTAGGAGGACTATATCTATTCATTTTCGAAGTTAGAGTATAAAAGTTTGGGATAGAAACCAAATATAATTTAGCATTCAAGTTTAAGAACTAAAAACATATTTAATTAAAAAAATACATTAATGCTGCAATAGTAGTTAACCCAACACTATTTATTAAACAAAATGCAATATTGAAGAACAAAGCAATATTAAATACCAGCATAAGAGAACAAAAGCAACACATTCGAAAAATATGCACAATTCTATCCTATTCCATACGCTATGTAAAGGAAAAGAAATGCCTCCAAAATGCAGGCATCGCCACAAAATTTTGACTAGTCACTACTCTCAAGTTGTAGTTGAATGTGGAAATTAAAAATTGCTCCCCCTCAATCTATCTAGTTTGAGGAAACATTTTCCACTTTTGCTTATAAATGATTTGGTTACAAGAGTTTTTGGAATAATTGTGGAGACCGAAATGACACATTTATTAAATGTCGGGTATAAGACTGAAATCTTTTGGAAATATGAGGTAGAAAACTTTATTAACTCTAAATTATAATTACAAAATTGTCACATTATTTTCAGAATCCTATTTTCAAAGGACTGAGCAAAAACAGCCAAAAGTAAAATTTTTTATAACTACTAATGATCAGAAAAAAAATAAAATGTGTTAAGAAGTGAACTTGAAGCCTAACTCAAGCCCACAAAACCGACTTGTATGGTGAGGTTTGCACCCCACTAATATATTATAATTTGACCTTATCTCTAGTCGATGTGGGACTTCCAACACACCCCTTCACGCCGAGGTATAGACATCTCGAGCGTGAGAGTAGAATTAATGGGTGATCCAATAGTGGCCCGACAACAGGTGGAACAGAATGCCCACATAGATCTCGTTAGGAAAGGCTCCAACCATGGCTCTGATACTATATTAGAAAGTGGACTTTAAGCCTAACTCAACCCCACAAAACCGGCTTGTATGTATGGTTTGCACCCCACTTATATATTACAATTTGGTCTTATCTCTAGTCGATGTGGGACTTCCAACAAAATGGACTATTCAAGATGGAAATCAATATTCACCCACACTCGATACATTGTTTGGTTCGAGAAAAGTTTTCAATGTTCCCATGCAATTTAAAAATGTCTATGTTATCTTTGTTTCTTCACTTTGACTCTTACTCTGAAAGGCTTGTTCACCAATACCAGAAAGTAAAATCATAAAACACCACTGCAACATTCCCAACTTAACAAAAGCAAAAACACAAATTTAACAACATAAAAAGCCATGAAATTAGCAACACAATCCCAATACAGCAATGAACAAGTCACCTTCCAATGTCCTCACCGATTTCAATAGACAAATTGAGACTCCCACTGAGTCCCAAAATCAATATTTTCTTCGATTATTAATGAAAACCAGAAAATAAAATCATAAAACATCAGGGCGTCATTGAAAAGCCTTGAATTTGAGGACAAAGGCAACCTCCCAAAACAGCAAAAAAACAAACAACTCTGAATTCCTTCCTGTTTTACTCATGTCATACCGAGACTTACATACTGTGCTAGGCTTACAGTACAAACCATTGTGTGCCATATTACGTGGAAACAGAATAACAGAACTGGTAAAGAAAACAGGAAAAGTAATGAGAACCAATGCCAACAACCAACAGCAATGTCATGATGAAAACAGAAAATATATTCCCTGTATACAATTGGTTTATCTGCAATCCTTTTGGGCCGAGTCTTATTTCCAGTAACCAAGTCCACTGCTGCGTCAGTACCCACAGTAGTTTTGCTATCATCATCAAATGCGGAAATCAATTTCTGCTCAGTCAACAGTCAACACTCTCTTTGGTTATAACCAAAAGTTTTCCATTTTTACTCACTCTGATTCCTATCTCCAAATGCGTCCCCAATAAAACCACAAATCACTAATTTAACATCCACAAATCACTAATACTCACAGGTCACAACCCGAAAAATACAAAAAAAAGAAACATGAAATTAATAACAAATAAAAAAAATAAAAATTAAAAAAAAAACATATGCATCAAATTAACAACACAATTCCAGCGCGGCAATTGAAAGCATTACCTTCCAGCGTTCCCACCGGTTCCAATCGACAAACCGAGACACCCACTGAGTCCCAAACCTTCGCAATTCATCTCCGCTCATAACCTCGCCTACGTTCTTCACGCTGCTGCTCTGGAAGTCAAGACCCGTCTCTTTCTTCACCATTTCCCCAAAGTTGATCCAGAACCGCTGAGACCCACGCCGCAGCGACTGCGACCACGACGCCCCATCGGGCTCCGCGGTGGCCGAAACTCGGAACCGAAGCTTTCTGCGGGGACGCGGTGCGCTTAGCGTGAAAACGTTGGGGTTTGGAAAGAGTTGTGGTGATGAGAAACAGTGAAGAGGATTGGGAGTGTGCGTAATGGAGAGTTCCATTGCTAGCTTCTGCGGTTCATTTTCGGATTTGGGGGTTTATGAGGTTTATCCATAAATAGTTCCAAGAAATGCTATTATTTATGTAAAATTATACAAAGAGACGTTGATTTTGGTGTACATATTTATTTTTTGATTTTATCTTTAAATATTTATTTTAAGTGGTTTTATTTTTAAAATTTGATCGATTTTCTATAATTTAATTTTTTAAATTTAATTATTTTTTTAAATTAAAATGGTATTTTAAAAGTATATTTATTTTTGTAAAACTTTATTTTTGTAAAACTTTATAAAATGGTATTTTAAAAGTGATGGTAGTTTAAAAATAGTGAGACTCGGTTATTTTAATATTAAATGGTTTAGTTATAAATAGTTTTGTTATAAACAAGTTCTTTATTTTAAAATATAGGTTTAAACCCTCATTTGGTCCTCGTATCTGTGTGTCAATCTCAAGTGGGTTATCGTTTTTTTTTGTCTCAATCGTGTCCATAAACTTGTAAAACTGAACCAATTAAGTCATATCTGTTAAGTTTTCATTGACGTCGTCTAACTGTGATGACGTGGTGCACACATATGTATACATCTTATATTACGTGGAATTTTTTATTTAATTTGTCATATGACCTGTTATGTTATATTATTTGGTTCACATTAAAAAAATTTTCGTATTAAGAGATTAGGGTTCGCTATCTGCCATGGTTGCAATGGATTGGGGCTTTGATTTTATACTTTCATTAATGGGTCCAAACGTCGCCTCATTGCCCTTGACGAAAAACCTTGCACCAATCCCACACCACCCTCCTCCAACCACCACACGCTTCACTCTCGCTTCCGTCGCGGAAACCATCGTTGCCCAAGAAGAAGCCCCTCCCATTCCCCAATCTGAGGTTCTCTTCTCACTTTTTGCTCCCAAACATTCAAATTCAATTTCTCTCATTTATCCACCTCTTTTAGAATTAGAAAAAAAATCTCTTATTTATATATAATTTTTTTTTTGTGATTAATAGAAGCTTGGAGTGGTGGTGAAGGCAAAAGAGAAGCCAAGACTTGTGTTGAAGTTCATTTGGATGGAGAAGAGCTCAACGAGTTGCTTGAGAGCAAGCCTTGGATCTCCCAAAAGCAGATGATTATTATACTTAATCAAGCCACTGATATCATCAATTTGTGGCAGCAAAGTGGTGGCAACTTATCCTGATCCCAATTCTACTTTTCGAACATATTTCAAACATTTTTTGCACTTGTATTATGGGGTTGGGGTAATCGGTGATGTTTTGTAACAATGAGATGTTTCTCCGGTTAATGTTCATGTTTTTTTCTATTGTATGTTCTTTATTTGGCTTTGTATAAGTTTAATTAATATTATTATTAATCAACTTATCCCAAAGTTCTCTCAAACCTTTGGTTTCCTGTCTGTCATATTTTATTAGTTAAAATGTTCTCTCGAACCTTGTACTCATATGAAGTTTTAGATTTTTGTTACCCTATTATTTTATTAGACCGAAACCACATGTCAAAAGAATTGTCTTCAAAATGCATCTGTACCAGTAGGGACCGAGCGACACAAAGACTGAACGTCCGTGTAGTCTATGACTACGTATATCCCGAGGGACCGGGCAATGTATGGACCGGACGTCCGCATGGCCAATGACCACCCAATTACGTGACCTTGCCACTCGTCAACCAGACGAACAGCAACTCATATGAGCCGGCCGGTTGTAAGGCCTAATATTAGAAGGTCGGTCGGCCATATTGCCAATTGACCATACCAGATTAGGATTAAGATTAAGGTAAGTAGTTGTTAAAAGCTATTGGGCCGAAGTTGGGTCGTGATTAACTTTTCACTAATCCCAAGCTCATAACAAAAACTATAAATACAGGTCAAAGGTGAGTGGTAGATAGGTTGCATTTACTGCACATTTATTACTATTCTATTGAAAACACCATTGTTCTCAAACTGACTTTGGCATCGGAGAATCTTTGACAAGTCTCCTCCCCCCCCGCACGCAGAGGAGTGAACCGAAGAGTAGGAAGCAAGACCGGACGGCCGAGAGATTGGAAGAGTAAAGTGTGGAGGTATTTGACGACTCAGCCCCTACAACCGAAACATTTTGGCGCCCACCGTGGGGCCGAGTTGCTATTCAAACCCAATGGTGACCACGAGAAACATGAGCATGGACGATCCAGTAGAGATGATCAGAGCGTTACAACAGAAGATGGACGAGATGCAGCAGCGCCATGTGGCCAAACTTGTGGCCATCAAGGCCGAGTGTGAGGCACGGATAGCCCGAGAGATCGCTGGAAGGAAAGGCGAGGAAGAGTGAGTGAAGGAAAAGCGAAAAGTCACTGCGGAGGATCAGACCGAGCATAATAGCGGACGCGATAAGACCTGGAAGCCGGCGGAGTCCGAGGCCGAAGGAAGTAAAGTCAAATCGATACACGCGGAAAGTGCCGCGGAGGATAGACGGATGGTGGTGAAGCCTGAGCCTTCGTCCACGTTATTACTCCCCTTTGTCCAAGCGATCATGGATGTCTAGGTATCGGAACAGTTCGTTCCGCCACAATTCAAGATGTATGACGGGACAACGGATCCCGAGGCCCACATCAAGACTTTCTCGAACGCTATGGCGTTCAGGACAGGCAATGACGCTATCTGGTGTCGGGCATTTTCATTTTCACTAGAAGGAGAGGCGCTCGAGTGGTTCAATTCTCTTCCCTCCAATTCTATAGAGAATTTCGCCGGCTTACAACGCCTATTCAACCAGCAGTTTGCCGCTAACAATACTCAAGACCTGATCGTTTTCGAGCTGGTCACCCTAAAGCAAGGCAAGGAAGAAACGCTTAGAGCGTTCATGGACCGCTATCAGAAGACCGTGCGACAAGTGAAGGGCTTAAGCCCAGAACTCTCTCTGCATTACATCCTCCCCGCCCTCAAGCCAGGACCGTTTAAGGACAGCATCTGTCGACGGACCCCAAAACCATGGAAGAGTTGAGGGAGAGAGCGATGGACGAAATCAGGGTGGAAGAAATGAAACTGTCATACAAAAAGGAAAGTCAGGAGCACAAGGGGGAAAGGACGGATGGGGAAAATCAGGCACTTCGGTGGGAAATCGGGAAGTCTCAGACATAAGGAACCGCGTCGAGGACCCCGTTTCCAACAGTACACCCCCTTGAACGCTCCTAGGGAGAAGATCCTCCGAGAAGCGCTAAGCACGAAATTGCTCCTCGAACCCATGAAGCGACCTACTCCGCCAGGCGCAAACGGAACCAAACACTGTCTGTACCACAAAAACATGGGTCACACTACCGAAGAGTGTGTGACCTTGAAAGACAAAATTGAAGAGCTAATCCGGGCAGGACAACTGAAACAGTACGTTCGAGTTGACCGCCCCCCGACACCCGCGGAACGACCTAGCCCGCGGCATGCCTATAGGCACAAAAGGTCTGGAAGTAATCGGACCGATCGCCCATGCTCGGAGCAGCGATGAAGCAAAAGCCGCAGCAGAAGTCGCGATCGTCCCCTACAGGGACACATCAACACCATATCAGGAGGTTTTGCCGGGGGAGGGTCATCCTCGTCCGCTCAGAAACGTCATGTGCGGGCCCTGTAGTCCGTTCACTCAGTGGACAAGCCCCGGCGTACGATGCCACCTTTCACGTTTTCAGACGAGGACTTCCATGCCCCTGATCCTGACCTAGACGACCTGATGGTGATAACAGCGGAGATCGCCCGGTATGGTGTAAGTAAAGTCCTGGTGGATCAGGGAAGTTCGGTGAACATCCTCTATTGAAAAACCTTCCAACAGATGGATATATCGGAGGACCTCATTGTCCCTTACAACGAACAAATAGTAGGATTCGCGGGCGAAAGGGTAGACACCCGGGGATACCTTGAATTGCGCACTAGGTTGGGGACCGGGCGGTCTAGCGAGGAGAAGAGGGTTATATATTTGCTGGTAGAGGCCAACACCTCATACAACGTTTTCCTTGGCCGACCGTGCCTCAACGCTTTTGGAGCGATTGTCTCCACTCCCCACCTTACTATGAAATACCCCTCGGAGAAAGGGACTATATGCACCGTCCGAGCGGCTCCGAAGTAGTCATGGCCGACCTTGATCCAAGGACGAACATGGAGGACCGACTGGAACCTATAGGAGAAACACAGCCCGTCCTAATAGGGAAGGACCCTACCCAAACCACTACCATGGCCCGGGGCTTGGAGTCCGAGCTAGAAAAGGAAATTAGGTCGCTCCTATGGAAGAACCGAGACCTGTTCGCATGGACAGCGACCGACATGCCGGGGATTCACCCCTTGGTCATGTCCCACAAACTGGAACTGTTTAAAGAAGCCCGCCCGGTGGCATAGAAAAAACGCCGAATGGGCGAAGAGAAGAGGAAAGCAGTGGAAGACGAGGTGAATAAGCTAAGAGAGGCCAGTTTCGTCAGGGAGGTTACCTACACCACTTGGCTAGCCAATGTGGTGATGGTAAAAAAGGCCAGCGGAAAGTGGCGCATATGCACTGACTACACCGACCTGAATAAGGCCTGCCCGAAGGACTCACACCCCTTACCAAGCATAGACGCTTTGGTGGATGGTGCCTCCGATCATCGGATGTTGAGCTTCCTAAACGCCTACTCGAGGTATAACCAAATACCCATGTATGAGCCAGACCGGGAGAAGACGACCTTCATCACCAAGAGGACGAACTTCTGTTACGAAGTAATGCCTTTCGGTTTGAAGAATGTCGGGCCACCTACCAAAGCTTGATGGATAGGATTTTCAAGGAGCAGATCGGCCGATGCATGGACGTCTACGTGGACGACATGGTTGTTCGTTCTACTAACGGGGTGGGTCACATAAAAGACTTGGAGGAGGTATTCCGCCAAGTCAGGAAGTTCGAAAGGCGGCTAAATCTAGCCAAATGCACATTCGGAGTAGCTGTTGGAAAATTCCTATGTTTCATGCTTACATCTCGGGGCATCGAACCTAACCCTGACAAATGCGCGGTGGTATTGCAGATGCAAAGCCTAACCACTCTGAAGGAGATATAAAGACTCATCGGTCGGCTCACTACCTTGTCACGATTCATCCCGAGGTTGGCCGAAAGGGTCAGACCCGTCTTGTAGAAGATGAAAAAGGGGTCTGGCGCCGTATGGGATAACGAATGTGAGCAGGCATTTCAGGACGTCAAGATCATCCTGCTGAATCCACCAGTGATGAACCGCCCCACGCCGGGAGAAGATTTGCAGATCTTTTTGGGTGTATCGGAGTCGGCCATCAGCATCGTCCTCACGCAAGAGTGGCCCGAGCCAAGGCTCGTATACTTCGTCACCCGTACCCTTCTGGACGCCGAAACTCGTTATCTGCAAGTGGAAAAGGTGGCATTGGCTCTTTTAAACGCATCCAGAGGGCTCCGACCGTACTTCCAAAGCCACCAAGTGGTCGTTAGAACCTATTTCCCAATCTCTAAAATCCTCAGGAAACCAGATCTGGCGGGGCGCATGGTGGCTTGGGCGATAGAACTGTCGGAGTTCGGCCTACGTTACGAACCCAGGGGATCAATCAAAGGCCAACACTTGGCTGATTTTGTGATCGAACTACCCCACGCAATCCAAGATGAGTGGAGCCTATACGTCAACGGGGCGTCCGGTAGATCGATAAGTGGGGCGGGCGTGGTGCTGGAGAATCTTTGACAGGTCTCCCCCCGCACGCAAAGGAGTGAACCGAAGAGTAGGAAGCGAGACCGGACGGCCAAAAAACTGGAAGAGTAAAATGTAGAGGTATTTGACGACTTGGCCCTACAACCGAAACAACATCCATTATAATCTGAATTGGATTTTACGTATTCTGGAACAAAACCTTGGATGCAAGGTGTGGATATTCTTTTGGAACTTTTGAGGTCATAATGCAGAAGTACAATTTGCAGGACAGAGGAAGCCCCCAATAACAAAAGAAAAATAGGAATTTCTGAGTAATTGATTATTTATTGTTCTCCTTTATGTTAGTGAATATCTAAGGGATGATCCTATACATGCACTAGGCACCCGCAAATGAAGGAATTAAATAACATAATTGAATCTTCTACCATATATGAAATAACAAAGTGACATACCCACCGTCATTCATATGCTCTCATTCATATTCTCAACTGTCAGGGACAAACTTTTGTCCAAGGTGGATTTTCATTTTCTCATGTTCTTGCATTGTGAAAGTCGCAACTTTGTAGTTCAGGTAAAGATTTTATTTCGTTTGTGTAAATATTCAATTGTGATAAACAGTATATTAATCTGCTCCTAATTTGAGCGCCGGAGTACCTTTTGCAGGTACCTCCCCCTCCAGTCAAGAGTACAACCCATTAAAGCATGTGACAACCGAGCGGTCCAAACTAAAAGTGAGCATCCAGACGAGCGGTTCAGATGTTCCAGGCATTCGGAAGCAAGGAAGACACATTAGAAAGGTTAGTCTCTTTGTCCTAAACTAATCCCTGTCGAAACATTTAGGCGCCCACCGTAGGGTCGAGAGAAGCTCAAGAAACCCAGTGGTGACCACAAGAAGCATGGAGGAGCAGCAAACCACAAGAGATCTGATAGCCCAATTACAGGCACAAATGTAAACACAGACACGAGCCTTGCAAGCACAAATGCAAGCACAAACCCGGGCTCAGCAGGAGATGCAGCGAAAACACGAAGAGGAGATTACGATACTGAGAGCCGAACAGACTCGTCAAGAACAGTCCAAGCCGCACTTAGTGTCGTCGACCTAACTGGGCCATAATGGCGAAAACAATAATGAAACTCGCCAAAACCAAAAGCAATCCCACCATACATACCCCAACGACAATCCGAATGGCTACACGAACGGAAACCTGAACAGAAATTCGAACGAAAACCCGAACGACAATTTGATCGGTAACACGAACGGAAACCCGAACGATAACCCCAACAGAAATCGAAGCAGCCGAGAACTGACACCTCTGCAAATCATAAGACTGATCGGTCTATTGTCATTCACAACAGCAACCATGATAGCTCCTATGCCGAAAAGAACTCCTCCCGCAGTGGATAAGTATGATGGCTCAACAGATCCGGATGATCATATCAGGACATTTGTCAATGCAATGTCATTTTACACGAGCAGTGACCCAGTTATATGCAGAGCCTTTTCATTATCACTCAAGGGAGAGGCATTGTCGTGGTATACCACCCTTCCTCCGAATACAGTGGATTGTTTTGCCATTGTGCAATCCCTTTTTGAGAGACAGTATGCATCCAGTCGAATACAAGAGCTAACACCCGCGGAACTGGTGAATACCAAGCAAGAGAAGGATGAATCTCTGAAAACCCTTTATCAAAAGGTACAACGAAACCGCTTGGCGGGTCAAAGATATTAACCATACTTTTATCATTAGCAATTTACCTTCGTGTCTGAGAGCGGGATACTTCTCAGAAAATTTGTATGCGAGACCCCCTAAAACTATGGACGAGCTCCAAGAGAGGGTGTCTGAGTTTATTCGTATTGAAGATATAAGATGCTCAAGGAAAAAGCAACAGCAAGAAGCTTTTGCGAACGGGAACAAAAAAAGAAGGAAAACGATCGTTCAACAATAACGACAAAAATGGAGGTCCTCCTCAGAGGGACTCCATCCGGACGCCCAGGTATGGTCATTATACCACCCTTAATGCACCCTGGACAAAAGTTCTTGAGGAAGCTCGTAATACCGAACTTCTTACAATTCGAAAAAAGCATAGGCCCAAAAACGCTGAGGAAAGAAAAATCTGTCGGTTTCATCTGAATTGTGGTCATACCATAGAGGAATGCGACATATTGATGGATGAAATAGAAAGACTTGTTCAAGAGAGCCATCTTCAAAAGTATATAGAAGAAGAGAGAGACCGAACAAGAAGCCCCCCTAGAGAAAAATCTAGGCGCAGAAGCCCCGAACGGTCGTATCAAAGGCACTACCGTAGCTGCAGTCGGAGTCATGAACATGACCGCTCGGTTCGTGGGCATATTAATACTATATCTGGAGGCTTTGCAGGAAGAGGATCCTCGTCTTCACCCTACAGAAGGCAATTAAGGAACTTAAAAGCTGTTCACACAGTGGAGAGAAAGCCTCAATCCTGGCCACCTATTACCTTTACTGATGCCGACTTTCATGCTCCTGACCTTGATCAGTATGATCCCATGGTCATCACAGCCGAGATAGCTCGATACAGTATCAGCAAGGTCTTGGTTGACCAAGGCAGCTCAGTCAATATCCTGTATTGGAAAACATTCTTGAAAATGGATTTGTCTGAGGATTTAATACCCCATTTAATGAACAGATTATGGGTTTTTGAGGGGAAAGAGTCGATACTCGTGGATATTTAGATATGAGAACTCGGCTTGGAACAGGCCAAAAAGCGAAAGAGGTCAGAATAAGATTCTTATTAGTATAATATTGGGACGACCCTTATTGAACGCCTTCGGAGTTGTGGTCTTCACTCCTCATTTGACTATGAAATTTCCTTCAGACAAAGGAACCATATGTATCGTACGTGCAGATAAGCGAACGGCGCGAGAATGCTATGTCGCTAGCTTAAGAGTCACACTTTTCATTCCCCCTAAAAAGAATAGAGAAGCAAAAACAACTATAGGATAACCTCGACACCTTGCAAGAGGAGCTTATTAGCTTGAGTTACTTAATGTGAAAGTCGACCCTAACAATGGGAAAGCGATTCATCTCAAATTTTACTTTAGTTGAACATTACTATCAAGTTTTATTTCAATTTCGTAAGACATAGACTTTTGTTGTTTAATTTCTTTTGTTGGTGTAAATAGTGTTGAACAATTTTTATTTAATCAAGCGATCAGATACTCGGTCAATCGACTTCATATTTTCGGCCATCCAACCTCATAAGTATTCGACCTTACAGGTATTCGGCCATTCGGCCTTACAAGTATTCGGTCATCCGGCCTCACAGGTGTTCTGTCATTCAGCCTCGGGTATTCGGCCATCTGGCCTCACAAGTATTCGACCATTCGGCGTCAGACATTCGTCCATTCGGTTTTACAGGTATTCGGTCATTCGACCTCATAGGTGATAGGACCCGACATTGTTGATGGATTAGCAAGTGTACCAAATCGCACAAGTAATATAAAATGGTAAGACCAAGTATCGTATCCCAGAGGACTCTCGGCATTAAACAGTCGTGTGATAAATTAATTAATTAAGACTTAAAATAAAAGAGATCATTGGTTTGAGATGCAAAAACATAACATAAAATATGAATGCAAATTGATCAATAGTAAAGTAACACGGAGATGAACGGATGTTGTTTAATATGAGATTAATATGTTGTTGGGGTTAGATTTCAACAAGTTCCCTCTCATGTATATAAGAATTCCTCTTTATGCATTAATATTAACGCCACTCACTAAAGTACTTAGAACCCAATCCCTTGGCGCAATAAGTCTGCCTTAATTCCTAGTTCGTCCAATTCCTAGCGTTCCTAGAAAATTTAGTCTGAAGATCAAAAGCTTAAGACGACCAAATACTCATACCCTCATCCCTGAGAAATATTACCCTTGGGAGAATTCAACAAGAACCTGAATTGTAAGGAACCTCCCGGCACTCATGCAAATCATAAATCATGCAACTAAATGAGTTAAATAGAGGAAGCATTGAAACAGATGAATTCCCTAACAATTAATGAATAAAGAAAATATGATTAAGAATCAATTCAAATACATGAGAGTTCAAAAGGTTACATCATTCCCCAACAACAGATAGAGTTTAGTTTCCCATAGACATTGAGAAACTAGATGTACAATGGAAAAGCATGAGATAGTAAAACCCTAAGAGTAGAAGAGGAAGTTTCCGCCTCCAGATCCGCCTTCAGAGAGTAAAAGAGTGTGTGGTTGTGTTGCTCCAGCCAGAGATACAAAACCTAGAGTGCTTGGGTCCTTTAAATAAAGTTGGAAAAGAGTATAAACAGGGCCCGGTCCAAACGAGTCGAAATAGAGCAAAAATTGGGTCGGATCAGCAACGCGCGACGCTCGAGCGGCCAATTTGGCTGCCCGGGCAGTGGACGTCGATTTCCGGAAGGCTTGAGCCTCCAATTTTGCCCAAGCTTCGGGAGTCCGACGCCCAGGTGGGCTAGGCCGCCCGGGCGGCGAGCGTCGATTTTTCCACGCTCAAGCTTCCTGCAGGTCGCCTAAGCTTCGTGTAGTTCCCTCTTCTGGTGCTTTTCTAGGCCTTTTTGAGCTCTATATCCTTAGCATTTCATCTCTGCTTCCTGTATTAACTCATTTTCTATCAAAACAAAGGGAATTAGTCATAAAATCATCAAATTCAACCTCAACTCTCTTATTCAGACAACTTAATGAAAAAGCATGAGTACAAGCAAGTTTCTAAGTCAAAAAGGGTGTATTTAGTATCAAAATTACATCACAGATAACAGTATTTTAAACCGTTATCATACAGGCCTTTTGATCAAACGAGAGCTTACCGTCCAAAGAAACCTAGGGACGTTCTCCAGGAACACCTAATACAAAGAAACCTAGAGACGTTCTCCAGGAACCCCTAGTATAGGGAAAGTTCTCCGTAACTCGTAGGTCGAAAAATCGAGTGGTGAAGGAAGTTCCCGATGGACAGTTGCTCTCGTCCACTAGGAAGTTCTTCGTAACTCCTAGGTCGAAAAACTGAGTGGTGAAGACAGTCCCCGATGGACGATCACTCTTGTTCACTAGGAAGTTCTCCGTAAGTCCTAGGTCGAAAAACCGAGTGGTGAAGGCAGTCCCCGATGGACGGTCACTCTCGTCCACTAGAAAGTTCATTGGAACTCCTAGGTAAAAGCTGAGAGGTAAAGCCCTCTCACTAGGAAGTTCTCTAGAAACTCCTAGGTCAAAGCCAAACGGTAAAACCCGTTCATTATTCAGCCATTCGGTCTTACAAGCATTCAACCATTCGGCCTTATAGGTATTCGACCATTTTGCCTCACAGGCATTTAACCATTCGGCCTCACAGGTATTCGACCATTCGACCATCGGGTATTCGGTCCTTCGGCCTCAACTGCTCGATTTTCCATGGCCTCACATCGATCGCTCTTATCCATATGACCGAAGAAAGTTTATGCAGAAAAATATTACTTACAGGATCACAAAGCATAAAACACCTACAGCTCATCCGAGATACATATTAATGTGGCTTCCTCAGTTTGAGTTACAGACATTCAACCGAAGACCGAGCGGTCTTATTTGCTTGGTCGACCGGCCTTATAACATGACCTATTTTGACATTAATGCATTGGTTTGTTTGGCTACTCTTTTTCTCACCATGTAAAATTCGAGTTGTTATATTTTTTTAGTGCAGGTGATAGGATCCTACAAACCACTTGGCCAAGAGGAGTACAAAAGCCAAGAGGTAAAGCCCTCTCACTAGGAAGTTCTCTAAGAACTCCTAGGTCAAAGCCGGTCGGTAAAGTCCGTTCATTAGGAAGTTCTCCACCAACTCCTATGACAAAATCGAACGGTAAAGCCCATTCACTAGGAAGTTCTCCAGGAATTCCTAGGTCAAAGCCGAACGATTACAAACGTTCTTTGTGGAATCTAATCCGGCCTTATAAAACGGGACAAACCACTTTGCCAACTTTGAGCGAACTGTTCAGTGAGGAACATTCTCCGTGAACTATCACCCAAGATTCATTGACCTACAAAATGTTTTAAGTAAACTCCTAGAGTTTGCTTCTTGATGCAGGGAGAAAGGAAAGCTTAAGGAGCGCCGAACACAGCTTCCCCAAATACCTTATCATAAGTCCTATAGTTAACTATGGTTAACTCGGACTTAGGGGGCATATGTATGCTATACACTATGGACCGAACGGTTAACACTCAGCACCATTCGGTCCCTTCACTAAGGGTCGTTCAGTCCATCCTCTATATCAATACTAGGCCATAATTGGGCCAACGTTTAAGCTACTATTGTTTAAATCGTTATTGGGCCAAAAGCCCAACAGACGGTTAAAATAACCAAAGATCTGATTAGAGATATTGATAAAGTCGTTTATGAGTAACTAACCGAATCTCCAGGTAAGTTTGTTATTATTTGGTATATGAAACACTTATAAATACAATGACAGGACCAAAAGTCAGCTACATTTCACTTACATTCTACTTACGTTCAAATCACTCTATAAGACTCAAATATTCAAGTGTGATAAACAGTTCATTAAACAGTTCCTAACTTGAGCGTCGGAGTACCTTTTACAGGTATATCTCCCCGTCCGATCAAAAGTACAACTGATCGGAATAGGTGACAACCGAGCGATCCAAACTGAAAACGAACATCCAAATGAACGATTCAGACGTTCTAGACTTTCAGAAGTAAGGAAGACACGTCAGAAAGGTTTGTCTCTCAATCCTGAACTAATCCTTAGCGAAACCGCGATATAAACTAAAGTTATGATAAGTGAAGATGAGTTGAAATATGAAAAGATTAATTTAGTGTTAAGATTCATTGTCACTGTATTAAGTAATTTAAGTAATGTTTTAGAAACGTATATTTAAAATAAAGAAGACAACCTTAAAGACCACATATCTTATATATATTACACATAATATAATTATCATACTTTTAAAAAATTATTAGTACTTGCGTTAATGAGTGTTTCGAGTTAACTATAGTTAAACTTAAAGACTACAAATAACACGGAATATCAATGATTTTAAATTAATAACTTTAAAAAGGATAATTCTCTATGTCAAGTATACCTTTATTTTTATTTTTGTGTTACGATGTAATTAATATTAAAAAGAGTTACGAAAACATAATGAAATACAATTAAACAAATTGATTGATATATAATTGTAACATTAAAATAAAAAGAATAATCTGAAATTTCTATCGAACGTAGGCTTATACTGTTAAGATATAATAACTAGAATCAAGTACTTAAAAATTAAATCACGAGACTAAAATTTGTTTTAAGAATAACAAAATCATTAAATAAAGTAATATCAATTAAATGGACTTAAATAATAATACTCATTATACGAACATTTGAGTAAAAATCAAATATAAATAAAACAAAGCAAATGCCTAGTTTACTTGTATTTGAATCTATCAACAGTATTAAACATAATTTTTTCCAGCCAATGTTCTTTTGTCCATTCATCATCATAAGCCAGATATGTTTAAAATCTAACATTATTCTGAAGAATTTAAAATTGTGCACTAAAAATGGATGGAACGATGACCAATATTAAACTGGGTTTACAAGAAGATAAATATTTAAGTATATAAAATCATTTGGAAAAAGGAATTAGGAATAGTTTTTTCTTGAATTGTGAAGTGAATGCCCTAGGATTCATTCTCATGTACACAAAATAGTACACATTCACAATAGCTGTATGGCTAAACACTTGAACAATTAAGATATTACACAAATGGCATTCCCCGTACCACAAACTAAAATGGGGAAAGTGGGGAAATTAGAAACATCGTGATGCACAAACAGGATGAATCGTGTTTTTCCTGAATCACCTGGTTCCAATAATTCTAAATATACGTACCATGATGCAAATGCAATTACAGATCTTTGCATGTGATGGCAAAGGAAACCAGGAAAAAAACTCTACTAACACATGGAAGCAATGTTAAGCAACACTTGTACCATTGTCATAGCTCTGAGAGAATGGCAGGAATGTAATGTGATAACTCCGCTGTCAGTGACTGGAAACCATTAACAAGCTGTGTATGGAAATCCTGATCTTCCTCGCCAATCAATCTGAAGTGTACGCGAATGGCACGTTTACAAACAGCCATGAACTCAAGAAGGGCTGCTATTAGTTGTTGCAGTTCCTGTGACCGCAACCTTGTTGCAGGCTCCCCAGACAAGAAGGCTGTGCAAACACTCAAGACGCCACTATTCACCTGTACAAATCCAAGTGTGCTGTCACATTAGAAAAACAAAGAATGATGCATGTATATTTAAATTTGGGTTTTAATTTCAACAACCAATATTAGGATTACTAGAAATACAAACTATGTTCTTTTGTAACCAGATCGATCAATGAATCAATGTTTTTTACTGAGTTAATGCTTGAATTGAGGTCAAAGTGGTTTTAACATAATAATAATTAAATAATATAAAAGCCATGTTATAACGTTATAACACTAAATTTTAAATAACCATCATTGTATAGATTTTAAACATTAGTAACATAAATGTACAAATAAAACACAACATTTGGGTCTAAGTTTCAAGACAATACACAATAATGTCTATTAACAATAACAAGTTTACATCTAAAATGAAAGATACTTTGGTTGACTTTTATTTTTTTATATAAAAAAATGTATTTAAGCAATTATCATCAATGCATTGTTAACAGCTTTTTAGCTTTATCAAGGCCAGTTCAGTAGTTTATTTGGACCAAGCACCCAACCGAATCCCTGGTTTTCCAGTCAAGCCGGTCCAGTCCGATTTTTAGAATCAAGAATACTTGTATCCATACTTTTTTCGAATATAAAGATAGCAGAAAACATACGATACCATATCCGACTACCAATACTAAAACGTACTTGTACTGCAACACTGCCTTGGAGAATTCTTTGTAGACTCTGAAGTCTTGGAAGTTGATCACCCTCAGAGCTTCGAGGCTCTTCAAGCTCATTTCTCAATGCAGCTGTTCGTGTTTCAATCATTCCGATTGCATTTTCTACTGGAGAGAATTCAAGGGACTCGGATTTGATTACCAATAGTCTATTTACTAACGCTGGAAAGGAACCCTCGGTCTGAAGAACAGTACGTCTCTTCCATTGATCTTCCAATCCACCTTGAGTCTTGCCATTTTTGGTAAATGGGGTGTCAAATAAGAATCGGTCAAATACCCGGGCTCGAACACTTCCAGTAGAGAGGGAGAAAATTCTTTCCCTCCTACTTCCCAAATCTTCATCTTCCATGACTGGATCAACAGCAGTAATCTGAAGGTAACAGACACCAGGTTGTAACTCCTCTGCCTTCACTTGTCTAGAATCTGGAATAATATGCAAAGTGTGATTACCATCCATTCTAGACTCGTATATGTGACTAAGTTTTTCCATTATGTCACCTAGACGTACATCACGAGGCTCACGATAGACATACTCCTTTTTATCAAGTTTCCCAAACCTATCACCATAAAATCCAACCCTATAGTATGTTGCATCTGTAAAAGGAATTGGACTAGATTCCTGTTCAAGAATTGATTCATAGATATTGGTAAGTAACGTGTGACATTTAGCCAGCTGTCCATAAGCCCTCCTACTTTTGTAAACTGGGATTACAAGTTCAAGAATGCTTGCACAGAAATGAAAAAGTTCAGCTTGTGAGAAGAGCTTATTAGCAAGCTGCAAGTATTTCACGGCAGAGTCAACAGTTAGTTTTGAAGCACCATATCCCTCAACTTCAGCGGCAGATGCTTCAGAGGTGATCTCATTGCTGACCATAGGACAAATCTTCCGTAAAGCAGCAACGTGGTCTTTGCTCCACACACCATCGTTTCTGGCAACAAGAGCCTGCATTAAAATTTAAAAATGGAGTAAGAACAATAGTATTACCATATAAACCAGACGAACTTTTCTGCTCTAACCCATGGCATAAATTAAAAATGCTAATGGTCCCTAAAATGGAAAGGGCAGCCATTACAGTAGTTAAAATATAAAAATATCAATAGTATTTGAAGAATCAAAAGAATGAGCCTACAATTTGGTTTCCTTAAATTTATATTTAACAATGCTAAAATAATTAATAATCTTAGGTTAGTTAGCACTATCCCAAGGCTTTAATTTTTTCTGACAACCCCCAAACAAGCGGGTACAAAACATGAAGAAAATTAATATTATAAAACAAGAAAAAATATTAGCAACAAGGGGGCAACCTATCTATAATCAGAGTTAACATTCGTTCAAGGGCACGAGCAAATTGCAATATAATATGTCTTTAGATAGGAAGAACAAGCATGATAATTCAAAGCATAATTGGTCTCGTCACATTTTACTCAAAAAGCAAAACATCCAAGAATCAATAATTGAAAATCCTCAGTAAAATACACCAATATTTATAATCATGTTGACTAATAAGATCTGAGTGCTAAATATGTCCCTCACGACCATTTATGTATTTTCTGGAAAAAAGTTGTACAATTCATCTATAAATAAATCAATTGCCTTTACCTGCATTACAACACCAGCAACAGCAACAGCACACTGAGCAGCTTCTGCCCAAGATTGCATTTCCTGATGTGCATCACATAGATGAAGCAACCACATTATGTGAAGATCAGGGACTGGGGCAAATGCCATGGCCAGTTTATAGAAGCTTTCAGCAGCAGCATATCTATCCATAGTCATCATGGGGGCCTGAAACAGACATTTTAAACCAATTATTTGCCAACTCGGTAATTCTAATACAGACTAAACACAAAGCAAATTCCAAATAGATTCTACCTATTAAATGGCAATTCTGAATAGTAAATCTCGCTGCAATTAAAGCCTACAATGATGCATCAGTAATAAAACTTACCAATAGCGCATGCTCCAAGCTGCCATCAAGGGCCAAAAGAAGGCTATCAGAGAGATATTTCACCTCAGACCAGGACCATCTATTCTCTGTTATTTTTTCTGGTACGGCCACAAGAGCATTCTCAGATAATCCACACTCCTTCAACAGGTAGAAACTTTTAGTTTCATCCTTCATTTCATCTAAAGACCTCCTAAGTCGCCGTGCTTCGCCACTTTCCTCTAGGCTCCCATCAGATCTCATCTGAGTAACTTGCACATCAGACATTAGCTCAGACAATGTGATAATCAACATGACTCTCAATCTTGCTGTCTGCATAAAGTAATGAAATGAACTCTGCACAAATTGGACAAACCAAAAATAAGGATTTCATTAATAGGATATGAAACCAAAGGACATAACAATCTATAAAGTTTAAAGAGAAGAAAACATACCCTCACAAGTATCTGAAGGCCCACAACTGCCCTTTGCCTAATATTTTCATTTCGGAAAACTGCAAGCCGGAGGAGATGGAAAGTGACTTGTTTTAAAAAACGATCATTTTCCCTTGCCATCAAAGTTGCCCCATGTAAATCAAAAACACTGTTAAATACAGGAAAAAATGCTTTCCAAAATGTCAATGGCTGATTTCTGGATAAAAAGCTCATGAACACGACTGTTATGCAATCAAGTTTTCCATAATCAGTTGCAATGCTGTGGGATTCAGCCATCATGGAAAATTTCTCAGTCACCTCCAAAACCTGAAGACTAACTGAGGCACTCAAGTTTTCCTCCCAAAGTTCCTACAATATATACACATCCATAACAAAAGAAAATGTAGAGTCAGTTACCAAAAGTAAACAGAAAAAAGAGAAGCACAAAAACAAGTGGGTGGGAATTCTTTCAAATGAACAGAAAATACATCCAAGTTTAAGAGCCATTGCAGCTGATGATTAATTTGAAACTGTGCATAACAGCATGCAAAGCTTTGACCCATAAAATAAAGTAATGATGAGCTTAAAGCATGACCCATAAACAAATTAAAATTTAAAAGCAGAAATAAAAGTAATAAGGAGCTTCAAGCATAAACAAATTAAAATTTAACTACAGAAGAAAAAGTGTACCAATTTCTGTCTCAAAAGTGGATGTAAAGATTCTCGAAGTGCTTGAGCAGAAGCTCCAATCCTAGAAGACTGTGCTTGAGCTAGAGCCTCTCTCAAAGAATATGGCTGGCTAGGGGAGCTTAACTGGGAATTAACTCTCTGCCACAAATACCCGTTATCTGGTGTTCCCTGAGGCTGCCAAAAAAAAGTTAATGAATGAGATGCACAAAATGCAGACACCTACATACATCCAGTACTTAAGCCAAATAAGAAAGCATGATATAGAAAGATATCAAACAGCAGAAAAACATATTAGAACTATGTACTAGTACTGGCTAATGAGCTCTACAGAAGTTGGCTCACCCTGACTTCTTGCCGTGAGGCCTCAGACAGATAGTTGTTGATTGCAGGAGAAAGTCTGTCAGAGTACTTAGGGGAAGCAGGTGCCTCACCTACCGGATTGCGAGAACTGGAGCCAAGTAACATGCCATCAGCAGGTTTTTTGTGCTGTAAAACAAGACAGTTATCAGAACAACTATGACAATTGACAAAACCAAGATTAGAGGACAAATACTCAGCAACATCAAAATTCCAAATTAATCAACAAGGAATCACAGGATTGACAAGTGATAACTGAATTTGCTTCACAAAGTGTAACCTCAAATAGAAGCAAGCATTCTTCCATGAGCTTGAAAAACAATCTAGTCCGGGCAATGCTTTGCTGCCATGCCTTGACAAGGGATGCATCATCAAGGTTTCGAACTATTTGCAAAATTACAATTGAAACTTCCCGCTTTTCAACAGCATTGAGGTTGTAGAAAACAGGCATTTCATCTAATATCTGAAAAGACCAGAATAATACATTAGAGAAATTGCACATTCAGAAACAGTTTAAAAATTGATAACATAATTAAGTGAACAGAGAATCACATTCATTCACCACGTGATATTACAAAATATATTAACTAATCAAACAATTGTGCCCAACATCATAAGGTTCCCACTAGTCACAATTTTACTTCAAATCCACACATCTGTAATTTCAATTACACACTACTATCACATGAGACAAATATTGGTGAAGAATTAAGTTTCTTCTCTCAAAGATATCTGATTACTACACAGTACTTGTAGGAACGAAACTAAAAAGCAAGAATGGTAAGTAGTTAGTATATCAATCATATTATTAGAAATGGATTGAGCTTAATAAGTCAAGAGGGGAAGATTTCCCAAGTATGACATGGGAATCCACACAAATATTTCAACTAAAATAATAAATGCAAGCAAATAATAATTAATATAATTTTATACACCTGTCCGACAAGTGGAAAATATAGTTGAGCAATATACAACTTATCCTCAGGCTTCTGGTATCTCACATCAAACTCATGTTTGCACAAGAGCACTACCAAGATTCTTGCCGCCTACAAATTGGATAGACAAGGTTGATAATAGCAAATAAATGTGTGATGAACCAGAAATTATAGCACTTTGGTCAGGCAGAAGATAATCAAGATTTTACCCTTTCTAAATATACTCACCTTTGCTCTTAAAGACACGTCTTCATGATCCCAAGTAACAAAGAGTTCTTGTATTAATACAGAAGAAAGGTAGTTCCTATACCAATAGAATTGAAATATAAAACTTCAGAGTTTCCCCTGAGCAACTTACACCGGTACAATAAAATATCACCAGTAAAAACAGATGTTATTCAATATGTTCCAAAGTTGTATTCATCACCTTTCGGTCCAGTAAAGTATCCAAATGTGACAGAAAGAAAACCAGGTCCAAACAGAGAGGTCATCATAGGTATACTACAACTGATATAATCAATAAACAGTATTGCTAGAAGTACATAATGCATAATAGTGGTTCAAAAACTGATTTAAAAAATCTGACCACATGCTTCATGATATTGTGAAGTTACTATCTTTGTCAAGGATGAAACATGATAAAGTACCTATCTGAAGGGTCCCTTCCAGGCATTTCCACAAAAAGATCTTGATCACATACTATTTGTAAAAAGGTAAGTTTGCATTCATGAAGAACTGATTGACAAACACCAGAAAACTTGTCAAGATATAATGATACCTGCCACACAATTAAGTTTGCATTAAATAGCAGATTTAAAGCAAGGAAAAAGGTTAGGAAAAGAACACCAAAATACAAGAGGCAACACTTCCCAACCAAAACAAGATTTAGCATGTACAAGCAACCATCACAATTACAAAATTAGAAAACAGAAGTATAAACTTTGAATAGGTCTCAAGTATACCAAAGACAAGATACTAATATAATGAACATAATTATAAACACAAACAACTGTCTTACTAACTATCTTTTCATGATACACAGTATGTATATGACCACAACAAAATAACAAAAGCCTTACCCCACCTAGGGGATATACATGTCCATAGACTCTTCTTCAACTACCGGAATGCAATTTGTATGTGTCAAACATGCAATTTGTATGTGTCAAACTTGTGACAAAGAAAACCTATCCAAAGACCTCTTAATAATTTGGTAAACAAACCCAGTGTTTGATCATTTGTGACAAAATTTGTGTCGGCTAAAGGACAATATCAGTAACCCAAGATTTGCAGAAATCTATCAAAAGTCACAGTGGGTTATGGCAGAAGTATATCAGACAAAACAAATTCAATATTAAGTAGATATATTGAATAATGAGAGGGGATAAAGAAATATTTTATTAATTACAATCATGTCAATTAGATTCTCAACTCCTTTATTTGTAACAATCACATTCTCTTAAAAAAGGAAATAAAATCTGGTGGAATGAATGTATATATTTCCTAAATACTGATAAGAATATTTCCATTCTAACAATCCCCTATTTACAAGAAATATTATTGTCGTTCAAAAATAATGAAAGACAACCTAATAATAAGTCTAAAAATTCAAATAACAATAAAAATAAAACACCACCAAGTGGAAGACTTAAAATAATGACGCAACTAAAGATAAATGTTCCAAACTTTTAATCCTTAGCTCCTCCTAACAAAAAAAAGGGTGTAAGACAAAATAATCCTCATCTTCAAATAGGATCTTCCCTTTGCCCTCCTACTTCAGAGGATAAGTACTGAAGGGTTTCAGTTTTTCAGAGAATGAGTACTGAGTAGAACAATGAAGAAAAAAAAAAGAAAAGAAGAGACCAACAAAAGAATTAACGTTGAAAAGGAAAAAACAGAAATCAAAAAGACAGAATGCAGGTGATGCAATTGCAATGATAGCACTGCATCTTAACTATGGCCTTGCAGTCGGTCGGTGGTGGTAGCTGTGGAACAAGATACAGCCAACAGTGTTACCGGTTGATGAAGGTGGCACAACAGGTCTGCCATTAAATTAATTTAAGGCTAGGTTCCTTAATTTAGGACATGGTTTGGGTCAGGTTAATGAATCAACCCATTTTTTGTTTTTTTAATTTATTGGGCTTGCGTTGGGTTATAAAGGACCCATAACTACTTTTTAAAAAGGAAAATTTTACATGACCAACAAAATGTTTTTCTACCCCTATGACACACCTGATAGGAAAGTAATATTTTTAATCTTGTAATGATTCTTCTTAAATTATTTTATATTTTAAAATAAAAATTATAGGATTGGTGTTTTTATGGAATGTTTGTCTATCACCACCCTTTCAAAAAAATAGGGTTCTTTGAGTTGGGTCTGGGTCAGGTTGCACTGGCTTGAGACTTCTTCCTCTCCAAAGAGATCACAAATTTCCTAATATTCTCTAGACTTTCTTCGTATTCTATTTCCTCCATCTGCGTTCTTGAGGCCAAATGCGACCGCAATGGCACCACGGTGCCATGTTGGGGTGGCAAGCTACAACTCCGCCATGGCAACAACTTACCCGACTTTTTATAACACTGATTATATAAATATATATATATATATATATATATATATATGAAAAGACCAGAACAAGTACAATGCTACAGCTATGACTCTTGACGCTAAAATCAGATACATCCAAAAAGGAAAGTTTTTTAAATGCTAAACAACAAATCATAAACAATTATTAAACAATCCCCCTCAAGTTAGAAAATATAAATTTTATGTAGCAAGCTTGGAACATGTAACCTAATTTTAGGTCCTCTTAAAGACTTGGTTAGAATGTCTGCAAGCTGATCATGTAATTTAACTTAGTTCAGGATCAACAACACAGACTGAAAAAGGACTGTCTTATGTTAGTTAGAAATAGAAAGTCTTATTTTATAGTTGATATGCATAAGCTATTCTTAAAGTAAAGAAAAAATAAAATCCAAATACATATAAACGTGGGGAGCAAACTCATAAATACATACCAGCTCAAAAACCTGTCGTGGCTCAATGATGGATAGAAGATCATAACAAAAGAAAGCCAAACTACTATTCAAGCGTTTTGCCAAGCTTAAACCCTTCTTACAGCGCTCATGCACTTCAGTGAGAAGGCAATCATACAACTGCATTATACATCTGAATACACCATCCTTCAACTGCATTGGTGGGATATCTTCACCTTTTCAAAATAAAGGGGAAAAAATCAAGATCAACATTCAAGCCAGAAGTTAAGCCAATTAAGAAATGGCGTAATTCTAAATTTTGGTTATTAATTTGACTTTTAAACACAACAAAAGAAAAAAAAAACACCCTTTCCAGCGAATCTAGTTCATAACCAGCAATGGGAACAACCAAACTATATAATACTAAACCCTTGAGATGCATACTTGTATTGATTAATTTGACTTGCAAACACAACAATAGAAAATAAAAACAAACCCTTTCCAGTGAATCTAATACACAAAACCAGCAATGGGAACAACCAAACTATATAACACTAAACCATTGAGATGCATACTTGCATTGATAAATAAGCATGTTCACTTCTCTACTGTAAAGTCCATTTTGTTGCAAAAAGGCAATATCCAAGTGTTTGACAACAGGCCTAACATATGGTGAGACAGATACATGTAGATTCCAAAATCTATGTGCATGAAAAAATAACAGATGCGATCATAAAAATAGTTGTTCAGATGAAGGCCCACATCCATGTTTCAAAAGTATATGTTACATTAATGTTCATGTACATGAATGAGGAACACAATAGATTGAATTAAACTAATTTTTGAAAATATAATCTTCCTAAAAGAAACTTTTAATTAAACTGTGCTTGGAGAAAAAATTATCAAATATCTGATTTCTATTGAACGTAAACAGTCAAGCTGTTACTTAACTGTTTGTTGGACGAAGTTAGTTTGGTTAGTTAGGATACACAATCAACTATAACTAGCTGAATATACTAAATTTACATCATAACTTGGCTTCTCAGAAATACAATTTACACTTCCATCTCTTAATTTTCTCTCTGAATTATCTTTTATTGAATAAAAAATTATTGAATGGTTTAGCATTTGGTAGATTTACAGCAATGTAGTTTGATCCCACCACAACTACATGTATAACACCCTAACTTATTTAATGCATTTTCTAAATAGGTCCGACCTATTTTACCTACTTTTAAAATTTTCAAGCAGCCCAGACAAAGAAAAAGCCATAGTTTTTGGAGCCAGGATTGAAAGATCTAGTCCTTAAACCCAAGTTTGTTTCCCCAGCTCCCCCTATACCAATATTCCTCATAGTGGTATAACAAATAGGAAGGAATTAGGTAGAATTGAAAAGGACTAAATTTTTTTAAGAAACATTGCATTGATCAAACAAGCTTTAAAAGGTACCTATTGGAAGGCTGTGATAGAACAGGCGAGTCTTCTCCAATGCCATTGATTTAACAATTAACTCCAGAAAAAACCAAGCCATAGCCAAAACATCATCATACACAGGTCCAACACGATACCCTTTGGCCTGCAATATAAACCCATTTTATTCACTACCATGAAGGGTGAACAGAAACAAATATTTGAGAAATCATGCTAATCATAATTAGCTGATTTTGTTAGGATCATCTATCGGTAGCAAGAAATTCATCCAAGTACTAAAAGTTAAACAAATAAGAAAGTAAAAATTAGGGAGCACATCTTAAATAGAACGAATGATAATGAACATGCCAGTACCTTACTTCGTGCCAAGCTTCCCCAAACAGTGGACAGTCCAGGATATACAGGTGGTTGACGACCACCAAAATCATCAAAAGCACAGTCAACATAGTTGACTAGAAAATGATTTCTTTCAGCATCATCAACCGACTCCTGCTGCACCCTACATTAAACTCACATATTCCAAACCACAGATACAAAATCTAAGTAAATTTCCCACAACATTAAAAGGATATAAACAATTGTCAAATCAAAGATTTAATGCCTATGAATTCATGTGTCTTTTACCCTACTTATTTTCCATTTTGCATATCTGGTTAAAGAATGAGACAGATTGCATGCCAATTTACTAATTGCATGTGACACAAATACCATGAACTATACAAGTAATAACAAATACTTTCTGGTTGCCCGAAGTTCTCCCACTCCAGGTCTCCGTCCTTCAAAGTGGTTTGATCAAGAAACTGTATTTGAAGTTCTTAATACCTCTATAAGCAAAGGTGTCTCAAATTAAGGATCTCAAGCAAAAACATTTTACTCTAGGCAAAGTCAATAAGAAAATAAAGTACTATGGTATAGCAATGCTGTTGGAAAGCCACTGTAATTGTGGTCTCCCTTAGCAAGCCTTAATTGTTGTCTTTTTGGAACAGTCCTGATCGCAAGAAGGATATTCTTAGTCTCACATCGAATAGAGATATGACTTACACAGAGCTTAAGCAAAAAATTAAACGCACAAATCAAAGAACAAGAGCTCCTAAACCATATGAAAGATTTATACATGAAAACACCAAGAGCTGTTGTTAAAAGTGAAAACAGGAAACTTTTCTTCAAGCCAACCAGCCCCTTAATTTGTTTTCAAACATCAAATTAAATTCATTTGACTTGGATCAAATATAGCTACAAGGCATACCTGGTTACGATATTAACCATGGCCCGAAATGCAGCAACCTGAAAACAATAGTGGAAAGGTAAATATCAAAAGAAGCAAACCCACTTGAGAAATGAAAGGAGAGAGAAAATTGACCAATAAAATATAAAGGGCTACTATAACTGTCAATGCAACTCCAGGGCACTTTTATCAAAAAAAAATTTAACCAAAAAAAAGAACTAACTCATTTGCAAACCTGGAGTGTTTCTCCACCATTGCCAATAAGATGAAGTAGCATGTTAAGAATTGGGTGAAGAAACTGAAGTAAAGCTGTGGAATCAACATTCTTCAAACTATTAATAGCCTGCATCCAGAATAAGTGAATCTTAATCATTCGAAAAAGAGAAACCCATGAAATATGTATACATTGTAAAAGAAATCACAAAGCAATGAGTACATCATCAGAAAGTCAGCAATCTGTTTAGAAATAGCTCAAAACCTAGAACTTTTCTAAAAAATTTTAAATTTACAATATATTATTAAGGCTTGGCCATTGACTTGATAATAGAACCTATATGACCAGAAGAGCTTGCTAAACCCATTCCTTTAGAAAAGGTGGAACCAAATATAATAAAACATAAAAATTATTGACAAAATAAATCGACTGCAATGATTTTGTCCTATTTTTACCTCCTCTATCAGGACATGTGATACTAAAGATGGTGAAGTTTCCTTTGGTATCAATTGAAAGGTTAGGATCGTTGAACTGTTTATCTTATCATTGTTGTAGGAAGAAATGTTTATCTTTTCATTGTCATATTGAAATACTTATAATTCATCAAAAGGTTCCGGCTGGAACAGTTTGGAAAGACGTTATATGTAAAGAACACCTGAGAGAGGATCAATTGAGAATTGAGATACCATCAAGAGCTATTATTTTTTTCCGGTTTCTCTTTCCTATAATTATTATCTTATAAAGAAAAGTTACGATAAATCTATAAATTTATCCATTAATCCCAGTTAAGTTACATTAGAACATGAGTTAGAATCTAAATCAATCCAGAAAACCGACTTATAATATGAGGATTAACCTTCACTTGCATCTTGTTAGTCATTTTATTAGTCAATATGGGATCTTTAACACTGCTTTCAACAATGAGGATTTGAAATCTTGAGTATGAAGTTTGTAAGACTAGACATCTACAAATGTATAATGGCCAAATAGTGGTCGGTCAAATAGGCCTAACAACACATGCTATTATTTTCAGACTTTATCTCTATTCAATATGAGATTTGGGTTGTTCCCAATGCATACCCCCTCAGACCCATCACTATTGGACTTGGTGCATTTATAATATGCAAGGTGGCTCTTTTAATATTTATAGGATGGGCTCTAATACCATCTTAAAAATGTAAGACGAGAGTTGCCCTTCACTTGTATACTCTATATTAGTCATATCACTAGTCAATATAGGATTTCCAATAAGCCGTAAAAAACCAATAATGTTTTTACCAACATATGAGGGGAAAACAGTGAGAAGCAAAGATAGCTAATTTATGGTTTCCATCAACCATTTTTTCGTTCCTCCACTACTGAAAACAATTATTTATAAAAAGAAAAAGCAATGAGACGTCATTATGAATCAAATAGCGAGTATGCATAAGTCAAAAGGATCCAAATGTCCCCTCCAGTTCAAGAATGAAGATGAAACAGTAGCCCCCCAAAACGAGTACAATATACAACGTACACACAAATCCAGAATAAACAAATACAACAAACAAGAACACCAAAATAAAAAATAAAAAAAACTAGACAAGAATGATACCTCCAGAAGTTCAGAACCCCATGGTGGACTTGTTCGAAGAGTATGCCGATCATATTCAAGAAAGAAATCTCTAATACGTTCATTGATAGGGTATAATGAAGAACACAGTCGTAAACGCAATCTGAACACACTTTTCCCATCTTCCAAATAATCCAATCTCTCCTATCATAAATAAGAACTCGATATAAAATGAGCTGATTCAAAATTCAAACATAATAATAGAAACCAATCCAGAGCCACATAATATCAAGAGCAGTACAATACAATTCAAAGACCAGTAACCATCATTACAATTTTAAAAGAAATAGACAACCATACTATAAAGTTTACTAATGCATGAAGCACCATTCTAACAAGTTTTGTTCATTGTCTTTGAATATTTAATATCCTCCAAAATTGTGAAAACTTAAAATGTCTGGTACTGGGGGAGTGCAAAATTCCAATAGGGGAGTTTAGGATTCAACTCCTATACATTGCGCTTGGGTCGTAACACTTATGTCAGGATTGCTTAACTTATGTAAAAAATTAACTTGATATATTTGTTCAACTTCTTGTTTTCACCACTGATGTAAGAAACATAAAAATGAATGGATTAGCTACGAGTTCATTGAACTCTCTTAGGCATTTTTCATACTTTCCAGTCTCAAGTAGATATAACTTATATGGGAGGTTTTGAACATTTACATGAGGAACTCTTCACCCTTTCATACAACTCTTAAACAAAGCAAACCTTCCTATCCTTCGTCCAAACATACCATTGGTTCACAGAACCCAGAGAGAAAAGGAATAACAAGTAATGCATGAAAGTTAATTAACATATGTGTACAGTAATAAACACACCCGTCCTGAATCCTGTAGATAATGAGGAACCAATTCTCTCATAATTGGAAGATTTATTTCAGACCGCAGCCTGTATAGAACAACGAAATCATAAGCTGCCATATACCAAGTTAGGAGTATAAGTGCATGTTTGGAGACAATTTTATGGGAGTACTTCTCTTTTTAAAAAAAAAACACTCTAGTAAACTGAAGGAAAAGAAAAGAAAACATTTTGGCCGCAAAGTGCAGAACCAACTATGCACCAAGCCTTCAAGACAAAACTAGTTCTCAGAATATAAAAGAAAAATAGGAAATGGATAAAACATAAATGAAGAGTCTCATTGGCAAAATATATTGAGTATCATCTAGACTGAAACCATACGAGCGAGAGACATTATCATAAACAATGTAGCAAATAAAGATGTACAATGCCTGCCGCAAGACTTTTTTGTGTTTTTTTTCATTAAATAATCCCGCAAGCTTTGTATTTTGGTAAGTATACATACAACATATATTTAACTGCCTCACACTCAAATTGGTGCTTATACTCAACTAATAGCTTATGCACATATGCTATAGGCTGAGCTTCTCATGACCCGTCTCAATTAGTTAATCTGCTTATGGATACCATCAGAAAAGATATATAATATAACCAGCATGCCATAAGAATACGAAAAGAAGTAAATCTTTCTAACTCATCATATGTAAAATTTTAGATCCAGCCTTGCCATGAACACTACGATAATTATTGTAAATAATTAGGACAAAAATATCTTTAGAAACTTCCTATTTATTTCAGCATATTATTTTATTTCCTTATTTTAGAGATGTTGATCGTTACAGAGAGAGGAGCTGAGAATGCAATCAATGTGATAGTTATCAATAAAACTTTCTTGTTTCCCTACATAGTTCTTGTGTAATTAAAATAGTAATTGAGTATGCTATGGTAACCAACCAGTACATTTTAGTTTCACTAAGCAACAGCAAACAGCCAAGAACTACCATTAGTTAATATTAACACGTAAGCTTAATCATAGGAAAAAAGACCAAATTAAGGAAACATACTGGGCATGGGAAGATAAAGGAAGGGCTGCATATCCAATTACTACCTGTAAATAAGTATAATTATGAATCATCAATATTCAGCCCCAGACACCAGTGGTAAAATGAAAGGAACGAAAAAACAATAAATTGAGTTGAATGCGTGAATGAATTTACTGGCTTCGGAGACTCTAATTTCGTTTGCAGATCAACATGAAATAAAGTAAATAGAAGGTGGTGCGTTGGTGTCCACATAGCAGGGAGGGAAAGTTTAATTTCATCATGGTAGCAAGCAACCCTAGCTCCAACAGCAATTTGAGTGTGACTCCACTTTTGAAGAGATGCATCCACACCTGGATCTCTAGGATATATTGCCTGAGCAGATTGAGTTACACACAAAAAAATAAGATGAAAGTGTATAAAGAGCAACGGATTTTTTTAAGATAAACAAATAAGGAAATAAAATAGAGGACACTACCTCCAATGGCTGCCTACGGATATCACCATCATCCTCCCTGAGTTCAACCCGTATAAACAAATTCCTTTTCCTACCCAAACTTAGTGTCAACGGATACACATATAGGCAGTGAAAAAGTTGCAAAAAAGGCTCGTTTCTTGTTGTAGTGCGGAAGTCAAATGCATGGAACTATATTTTAATCAATATAAAGCACATTAGCAGAGGCCTGGCATATATAAATAGAATTACACAAAACCACAGTATCATGACCACCATAGCAAAATTAAGCACTGTTGACATCATTGTCTTAACCAAATACAACAGACTAGTAACATTAGAAGATCCCTAGCGAAGTGAACAAGATGAGCAGAAACAACCAAGAAAGAAAGACCAAGTTTTGAAAATTAGGCCCTCCTTTAATTGTTTCAAGAATATACATAAATTTCGTCTTCTGCTATGACTAAGCCATAAATCATTCAACAATGAAACCCGTATGACACCAGGTATGTCCAATTTAGGACAATTCTGCATGTACACCCCACATCATAAATGCATTTGGTGTAACAATGCACGAGTTATCTTTTAATAGCTAGTAACTTTATTCTCTTATTTTACTCAACAATGATAAAACTTAACATGGTACAGTACACTATAAAGCTGTCTCCATGATCATACACTAAAATATCCCTACTTACCACTATCCTCCTTGAAAAGACCAAGTCAAAAGAAAATGTCAACCAGAACTCAGTTCAAATTCACTTCTAGGACAAAATCTATTATTAATTCGTTAAAAAAAGTAAATTCTACTCTACAAAAACTAATCCAGTCTACTAACTAAAGTCTTTCAGCTCGATAAAAAGACATAATACTTACATCTTCAGCATTAAAATCTGAATTTCCATGTTGAGTTGCTCCATTTCCGGAAGCTGGAGATACTACCCTGGGGATGCTACCCTGAGGATCATCACAGCCATTACTAGTATACTTTCCAGACAGTGAATCTGCAACACGATCCCCTGGGTCAACAGAATCATTGGTTATACTTCCACTTTCTGACACATTCTCCAAATCAGCATGGGAAATCTGGTGTTTCTCAATTTCCAGCCTCAAAACACCTTTGACCGGTTTGTGCACCTTACGTTTAGGATCCTAAACATTTTTCATGAAATACCAGCCACAACAAAAAGATCAGTGTCGAACTCTACTTTTTTAATCATAGCAATCAGAGAAGTCTGTCTTCTCAAGAAAAGAAAAAATGCTCAGTTACCAAAAGTTGAGACTTAATATTATAAGAAGAGGGACAGCAGTGTCATATGGACCAAACCTACACCTCTACATAACCTTTAGAAACCCAAAAATTAGACCAATTAAAACTGTTAAACTATGTTAGAATTATTGGTTATTGTGTATGAGTTGTGTTCAAGTGTGTTCCAACTAAGAGTGAGTTGGAAAGGAGTGTTCCAACTAAGAGTGAGTTGGAAAGGAGTGTGGTTAGTTACTTTGTTTCCTATAAATGTAAGTGTAGAGGTGTTTAAGCCCTCAAGAACTATTTTTCTCTGTTTTAGATCTCAAGTAACTATATGAAAGAGAGAGAGAGGCATTGAACTTAAACTGTGTTTCTCAAATAGCACAATGTTTCATTTATATTGAGAAAAAGTAATCAATACAATAAATAGAGGAGATTTGATATCTCTACATGAATAAATAAAAATGCTCCTAATAATACATATATAATCTAGATATTCTTGATTATATAGGATCTGCTCCTTTCTTGTATTATTATAACAAAAAATTGATTTACATATATTGAATAAAATAAACAATTGATCATAGAGGACGATGCAATCACAAATTAACATTTTAATCTCATGGAGGAGTAGATAGACAAAACCCAAATAAGAGAAACAAATAAATAAATATTTAAAGCATACTAAAGAAGTGTAATACAGTGCATATGAACAAAACCAATGAAACAATAAGTAATGAAAACCTATGAGACGAAAATTCAATAAATAAAAAATATTTTAATGCATGCTGAATAATTGTAATATCACGCCTCATGATTGTCAGAGTCATTGGAAATGGATCTTGACTAGCAGTTAAAAGGAGGTTATATGGCTCTCCATATCCATCAGTACTATTCATAATCACAAGTTATGCATTTACGGCTGCTGGAAACCGTTTCCATACTTATTTATAGCATAATTAACATCTGGGTATAGTGGCTGGTTTATCATTATCCTAGGGTTATATTTTTTAGCTTTACAATTAATGTACCTCAATCTGAATAATAATAATAATAAATAATAGAGCTGCAGGGGCCGACTAACACAAGCAATTCACCAAATCTCTATTTTCTTCAGCAAATTAAGCGAGAAATTTTGTTCCTGAAGAACAAAATCAAAGACAGGAAACCTGAAACGCACACCTGAAGTGATTCCTCCGTATAGCATTCTTTTACTTTATTTAAAGTTGAAACCTCAACTACCACAGAATTCCCATTAGAGTAACTCAGCTTTCCATCTAAAGACATTTTTGCACTAGTCTCAAAAACACCTTCATGAGAACTTGAACCAGATACACTTGGAGCAAGAGGGCTGCTCGGGGAAGCAGGCCCTACTGAAGCTGCACCAATACTGCTATCAAATAATGATACAATGGTCCATGCGAAGGACTCTTTGTAAGGCATGATTTTAGACCACACCTGAAGTTTTTGCTTCTCTCTCTCAGTCAAGTGCACCTGTCCAAGTGAAGTGAATGTTAAAAGCCCATCCAATGCATCATTTCACACACAAAAAACAGTCACCCAGTAAATTATACACCTAAATAAGCAAGAACCACATTAAGCCAGAAAAAAATTCAGGAACTAAATTGATTTCTCGAGAGAGAAATATAGAGTACAAGCCAGAAAATGCAGTTTTAGGCCTGAGCTCCCAATTCAACCAATAATTAAATTTTGTTACCAGCATCCATGAACACCTGTCCAAAAAAACTAAATAAAAAACAAATAATGTCTTTCCTCCATTTTTTGAATTGCCCAATACCAAAATCACATTAATATCCTCAGTTAAAAACCTAGTTCAAGTGTCTGGCTTCCCATTCTTTTTTAATGTGTTTTCCTGCTGCAGCATATGGTTTCATTAAATCTTCAAGTCCAATATAAAGGAAATTACACTTCTACTCTCCCTTTTCTCTCTCTTCTCCTTACCCTTTTTCACAGTTTCCCTATATAAAGAGCAGATCCCCAAGGAGGATGATCAAAATCTTCACCTTACGTGTGAAATCTTACATTGTGGGTCCAAACGATGCTCCTATATACTTTACATACACGCATAATAGTAAATGCTCTGCCCAAAATTCTTAGCTAAAGCACAAAAAAGACAACAAAGGGGTAAAATGGCAATACATACTGGATCTTTACGTGAATAAACAGAAGCAGTAACCCCGCCATCTTCAGTAGCATGCTTCTCTAACTGGATTAACAAACAAACTGAAGCAGATGGTGCATCTAAGTAAAAGACTGCGCGAGGTTCATATGTAATTTTGGCCTGGCAATTGTAAAAAACGGGGGGATGGGGGTAAATCATGGTCACTACAAAATCATCCATTGATTTCATATATTAAAAATCCACAAAAGTTCTTTGAACTTGCATAGCTTACATCCTGCATTTCTGTTGGTAAGACGTGAAAGTAAAAGTCTTCTGACAACTTTTCTCTTCTCTCCCTATTGTATAAGCAAATTGTACCATAAAAGGGCTCTACAAATCAAGAGAACAGAAACAGAGCACCGTGTCAGACACTTGAACCCACTTTCAGCATAAACACTAAAATTAAATGGCATAGCATTGGCAGCTTCACAAAGAGATGAAGCAATTTGTCTACCACGTTATCCACCCAATATCAACAACATAACACTCACCAAACAATCCTGCTTGAAATTGTAAAGACTGAACTTTTACAGATATCTTCATTCCACTGAAATGCCGAACAGAAAAGGAATGACAAGGAAAAACTTAGTTGGGTGAAAACAACAGCAAAAGAAGATCAAAATATACTCTACTCAGAAACAACATCTAACGAATGCCATACTGCGATATAGGAGTTTCCGGTATCCTTTGTCCAAATATCAATGCCCTCTCATTTTCCCAATCAAATGCCGGTTCATAAGCAGGAAGGGGAGATTGACCAATATGCTGCACATCCAAGTAAATAAATAAATAAAACCAAAATCTGTATCAATAATGTTTTAACAAGCTTGAGTTGTAAACTAGCAGAGTATCTCCAACAGAATAAAAACAAGGAATTAACCATCAACAACCTTTGGAACATCTGCATGAAGCAAGTCACCATCCGCACCTTCTGGAAACTGCCTTCCCGAAGTACTTGGTGCGTCATCTTCACTGATATCATCACCCTTTGTTCGCCTTGCCCCAGCAAGCCGCATTTCTGCATACACCAATAATTTCGTTTAAAAAAGCACTTCCTACAATCATTAATCACCCATATGCTATCCAGTGTGTTATGATGCAGAATGAGAAAGTTGGTATGAGGAAGAAGAAGCAGAGGCAAAAAGAAAGAGAAGCACCCCTTTTTAACACACAAAACCCCTTTTTAATATGCCATTGCCATATGCCATTATTAGTATTAGCCAGTTCACATTAAAACCCCTTACTCATAAACAAAATTTTGTTGGTCCAAATGGAACTAGACTTGAATCTCTTAATCAGGGTATCGCTGATTTTAGCTTTGTAGAAAAAACATGGTTGGGAGTAGAGAAGACCTAACAAAAGGTGATTAGGTTTCTCAGCAAAGACTACTCATCAACAGATGGTGAATACTCTGCACACCAATGTCAAGGTCACATAAATACCCATTTCATAATTTAGAAAAATGAAAGCATAAAATTGAAAAATGCAGAAGCTAGTATGACAGGAAAGGAAAATAAAAAAAAAAACAACAATAAAAAAAGAATGAGTTTCTCTATAAGCTAAAATTAGTTTATGCAGAAGTTACGATGAAAATTTAAAAAATCTATACGAAATGTGATTCAACAAATAAATTTCGTATAAATTTTTTAAATTTTCATCATAACTTAAGCATAAGCTAATTTTAGCTTATGGAGAAGCTAGTTTGAATTTTTCTTCCTATTTTTCTCTTCTAAAAGTTCTTAGGAAAAAGAAGCGGACTCAAAATGCAAAACTAAAAACACTAACTGCAAATAAACACAACCCTAAACCCACCACCCGCATGATCTCGAGAGTGTTACGACACAGAATACACAAGCTGGTGTGTTAAACAAGAAGCAAAAATAAAAAACAAATTAAAAGTCCAAGAGAAAAAGATACCGATATCAGTTTCACATACTATTATTAGCTTTATCCCAGTACCTAACTACGTTCCCATGTAAACCCCGTTTCACGATTTTAACAAAGGTAAAAACAACAAATAGCAGAATGCAAAAGGTCGTGCTACGATAAACTTATACGCAAGTACTCTTTGGAGAAAATAAATTAAACTACGTGTATCTTTGAGCTAAAATTATACCATGCATAAAATTAAAAACTAGTTAGTAGAATTTTTCTCATGTTAATTTCTCCCAAAGCTTATTTTTTTAACTTATGCTAGAGAAACTTGTTTGATCTTTCCTTACGGAGAATATTATCAAAACAAATAGTAAACTGATACAACGAATGAAGAAGGAGCAGAAGCCAAAAGTAATAAAAGAAAAATAACACCAGTCTCCGTCCATTTCACATGCTATAACTAGCCGTATCCCATTAATTAACCACAATCACATTTAAAGCCCATTCCAAAAATAGAAAAACAAAAATCGCATAATGCAGAAACTAATAAGAATATAAAAGGCAGTAAATAACTATACATAATGAAAAAAAATGAAAAGAGAAAGAGAAATAGAGGGAGAAACAAATACCGGTCTCAATGTCAGTGTCAGGGCCTTCATATATCTGGTTATGAAACGACGGCGTTCCAACGGAGTCATAGTGTCCGTACTTGTTCTCATCCTTGACCCAATCCGTGGTATAGCAATGGACCAGTTCGTTGAGGTGCGGCCACTGCTCCAGATTCTCCTCAAACTGCACAACAACCAAACTACGTGTCACTTCGAAAAACCACAACGTTTCGACCAGGACTCGCTAACGGTTACCTACCGTGTTGCGCCACCTTGTGGTGGCCGGCGTGGCGTCGCGTCGTTGCCGGAGGTGGAGCATCGTAGATCTAGGGTTTTCCGTACGAGAAACGCGGCGAGACGGCGTCGCTTCGGGATCAGAGGTTAGAAATACAGCGCGCAATGTGAAGCATTAGCCGGATCTGGAAGAAGGCGAAGAAGCATTGCGAGAAGGATGAGAGAGAGAGAACCAAAAGAAAAAGGTTGTTGAAGTGCAGAGAGGAAAAAGAAGAAGAAGAAGGAGAGAGAGAGATAGAGCGAAATGAAGTCAAAAGAAGTCCAAAGAGAGAAAACTCCAAAGAGGGTTCATATGTACATACACAGCAGAGTGGTGTCGGACCCAACGTCTCTTTCTATTATTTTTTTCTCAGCTTCATTATTCTGGTATGCTATATTCTCTACTGTTTCAAAAATTTCAAGAAAAAAATCACAGTTTTCCTTTTATGTATGCAAAGATAATATAATAAAATATTGTTAACAAGCAAAAGGTACCATAAACATAAGTTTTAAATAATTCTTTTTATTAATACAACTTTATAATATTTCACACTGATTTGATTTCATTTTGATTTACACAGTTTTTTAATATTTTATTCCTATTATAATAACTTTTTTAACTGTTTACTCTGTTCTGATAACAGTTGATTTTTGTTTTGGTAACACGCAGTGTGTCTCTACTCATTTATTACAAAGATGGTTAAACACCAACTTCTTCAAATTAAAAAGACATTCCTCTTTTAATTAAAATATTTTTAAAATTCGCTAATTTGAGAAAAAAAAAATAGGGCTCACTTTAAAAAAAAAATAATATTGCAGAAAAATATCTGTTTTTAAAAAGAAATATAAATTGACAAACACGCACAAAGTATAATTCTACTTATTTAGTAAACAACATTTATAAATGGTTTAATGTCTCAATAGGTCTCTATTTTCGTCCCAAATTTGAAATAGGTCCCTGTTATATTCGAAGTCTTAATTAGATCTTTATTTTTGTTAATTTGATGCAAATAAATCATTTCCGTCAATTTCAGAAAACGGCGTTAAGGAGTGCGTGACGTGGTGTGTGTGAATGCAATTTTTTAATACTCAGAAATTTTGAATGAAGTAAATATAGTATAATCCATGCTGAAATTAATTAAACAAAGGACAAATTTGGAAAAACTTAATGTTTTTTTTGCTGAAACATCTCTGGAAGGGAGAAATCAAAATCAACTTGGGGATTTTTCTATTCTAGGGCTCCTGTCGTGTCAGAGTTGGGAAAGAATGGATGTTGTTCGAGTGGATGCGTGAGTGGGATAGGAATCAGAAAGACGTTATTGTTCGAGTGGATGCGCGAGTGTTGGTGGGTGAATTACCGGTGCATGTGCGTGTGGAAAAGGTTGAAGCACGAGGTGAAGTGTGGGACCTTGTGTCCTTGGAAGCGCGACGCTGAAGCAGGTGTTGACTGGAGTGGAGGTTAATCTGAAGGAAGGTAAGTTTTTGTGGTTTATTGTCTTGCTTTTTATAGTTGGGAAAGTATAATATTGGATTGTGGTCCCCTATGGTTTGGTTTGCGTTCTTCATTGCGTTTTGGTGGTCCCCCATGTATGTTTAAAGTTATATGAGTCTTTGTGAGTGCGTCTTAATATATTATTTTTTTTCGTCATACTGTGTTGTGCGTGTAGATATATTGATATTGTGTTGTGCGTATAATGGGCGATGTTTTTGACTGTGTTTTCCACCATGGGGGGAAGTTGATTACCAATGGTACCTTGAAGTATGAAGGAGAGACAAGAACTTTGTCCTTTGACCCTGATGTCTGGAGTTATTTTGTGGTTGTTAGTGTAGTGAAAAGTTTTGGATATGATAACTTTAAAGAATTATGGTACTATGTAGGAGGGGGTTCAGTTTTGGAAAATAGGTTGGAAGAATTGAGGGATGACACTGGTGCCATGCATATGGCTAACTTAGGTAGGCTTAATGGCGAGGTTCATTTATACGTTATACATGTTGTTTCAGACCCTGAAGTGATAAATATGGTTGAATATGTTACTAATGATGAAGGACAAGTTCATGATGATGGTGAAGTACAAGAAGACGGTGAAGTTGAGGGTGAAGAACATGGTGATGGTGAAGTTGATGGTGAAGTTGAGGGTGAAGTTGAGGATGAAGAAGATGTTAATTGTGTTGAAGGAGTTGTGGAGGACCAAGGTCATGTTTCTAGTTGGAGTACATCTACTAATGAATGTGATGAACGTGATGAACGTGAAAATAATGAGTGCTTAGAGGGACTTGTGGATGTGAGTGTTCAATGTGATGTAGATGGTGATATAGATGGTAATGTGGAAGTGGAACTAGAAGTAGAAAATCTTCAAGACAGTGATGATGTGAGTGTTGAAAGTGATGATCATGATGAGAGAGGTTTGTCGGATGAGGAGTGGAAATCTGAGGAATTACTTACTGCAACAGATAGTGATGATGAGGTTAATGACATTGAAGGTTATGGGAGGTTTAGTACTTTTTGTATGCCAAAAAGTATGGTGGACTTTACATGGGAAGTAGGGACTTTTTTTACAAAAAAGCAAGATATTGTAGATGCTTTAAAAGGGTATGCGTTGGAAAATGGTAGGAATATAAAGTTTGTCAAAAATGACAAAAATAGATTGAGGATGAAGTGCTTTGGTGCAAAAGGAGAATGCCCCTGGACCATATATTGTGCTTATATGGAGGTTGAGAAATCATGGCAACTGAGAACTATAAATGACATTCACACATGTAGCAGGGAGTTCAATCTCAAGTTGCTTGATGCCAAGTGGTTGAGCTCAAAGTTGGAGAAAACAATAAGGGAAAATCCCAAAATGAAGGGTGGATATATTCGGGAAAAAGTTCAAAGGAAGTGGAACATAGGTATATCTAGGGATATGGCTTATAGAGCCAAAGCTATTGCTTCTGAGCACATTGATGGGTCCTTTAAAGAACAATATAAGAGGATATATGATTATGCACATGAGTTGTTGGGAAGAAATCCCGGATCTACAATTAAAGTGGTTGTTGACAATAATGATGATAAGATAATTTTCAAAAGATTTTACTGTTGTCTAAAGGCATGCAAAGACAGTTTTCTTTCTTGTAGGCCAATAATTGGACTAGATGGGGCCTTTTTGAAAGGGAAGTATGGGGGTGAGTTGTTAACGGCTGTTGGGAGAGATGGAAATGATCAAATGTTGCCCATTGTATATGCGGTGGTAGAAGGGGAAAACAAAGATTCATGGTTGTGGTTTTTGAATCTTTTGATTGATGATCTTGGTGGTCAAGAAGTATGTTCAGCAATAACATTTGTTTCAGACCAACAAAAGGTAACAATGATATTTACTGTTGGTTCTTTCTTACATTAATACATTACTTATATTTAATCATATTTAATGTTGCCCACAGGGTCTACTACCAGCAATACAAGAGCTACTCCCCGGTGTTGATCAGAGGTTCTGCGTGAGACACTTATATTCAAACTTTAGGAAGAAATTTCCAAGTAAAAATCTAAAAAAACTGATGTGGAGGGCAGCTACTGCCACTCATCCACAAAATTGGGAGAGGGAAATGAGAAACATTAAAGTTTCTGAATCCCATGTTGCCACTCCTTAGCCGCAATGAAGTTTCTGAATATTGATGGTCTCGGTGAACGCCTAACCGAGGCATTTAGTCTTGTTTAAGAGACCGAACGACCTCGACTTGAGTGCCTAACCGAAGCATTTAGTCTTGTACAGACTATATAGACCGAACGACATCGCTTGTTTGCAGAACCGAGGCCTTTAGTCCTGTCATCCCTGCCACTAACGTACAAACTGAACAGACCGAACGACCTCTTTGCCACTAACGTACACACTGAATAGATCGAACGACCTCGTTTGTTTGCAGAACCGAGGCAGTAGTTGATCGAACGACCTCGGTTGTGCGCTTAACCGAGACATTTACTCTTATCATCCCTACAAATCCCTCTGCTGCCACTGTGACTAAAGAGACCAAACGGCCTCTCTAACACTAACGTTCGGTTTCACTTCTGCTATGAACCGAGGCAGTAACCTAACGTTCAAAGTTAATTTTGTCCACTAATATGCCTGGTCGTCTGGGACAGAGGCAATAAGACCATTCGGTTTCGCTTCTGTTATGAACCGAGGCAATAACCGAACGTTCCAAGTTAATTTTGTCCACTTATATGTCTCGGTTGTCTAGGGACAAAATTAATAGTTTTGTTCGGCCTCGGTCTTTTACTGAACCGAGGTAATAGCCCCTGCGTAATCTAAACGCGAACACATTTTCTCGCACAGTATTTGATAATGCTAATTCTTACCATTATCTAAGCATCATTTTAGTAGCAAAATCAACTCTTCTTTAGCTTATTACTTGCTTAAATCCTCTCTTTTATTTAGTTTTAGTATTTATCTATATTTTGAGCTACATTATGTAAATAATACTCTAATCCCTTGTTTTCTTTGATCTATTTTGATGTTAGGAAGATCCTTCATTACATTGAAGAGCCTCGATGATCTAGGAAGTCATTGATTTAACAGTCATTTTAGCTTAAGCGAGAATAATTTAGCTTAAGCGAGAATGACTATCTTCTCCAAGAAGAATTCTCGCTTAAGCGAGAATAATTTAGCTTAAGCGAGAATAATTTAGCTTAAGCGAGAATTCGGGCAGTATATATACTCACGAGGCAGAAAGAAAAAGGGTCTTTGGTTCTTTGGAGGCGCGATTTCACGTCTGGAGCTCATGGAGGGCGCGAGGAGCTTGTGGGAACATCTCCTCCTCTTCCTTTGGGTCTCCTTCTTCTTCCATCTTCCATGTTTGTAAGCTTTAGGGTTCTCCATGGAAATGGAGAACCAGATTCATCTTGTTAGGGTTAGATGTAGCCTATGAACTCTTGTGTAATGAATGATTGTTTCGTATTTATAAATGCCTTTTCTATCTATTACTAGTATTCTTGTTTCCGATCTTAAAGCTTGCATGTAATGGGAACGTTCATGACTTGATTTTGGGGTTTCACTGAGCCAGGGATGGGATATGAAATCTTGAACTGAAACAAGAGTCCTTGTGGGTCATTGAGCCAGGGATGAGATATGATTCACATGTTGTCTTAGATCCTAGTTCTTAATGCGGGTTTGCTTGTTAGATTGTCCAAGGGATTGGAGTTTGATAAGGAAAACCTAGGCTCTTTCACCTAAGGGATTAGGGCTAGAGTGTTTTAGTGGATTGACTTTAGTAAATTGATGGAGAGGAGATGAAATTGGTTATACACAAGAGTGCATTGGTGAAAACTAACCTTAACAATGTCATTTCATACCATTTCTAGTCTTTTCCATTTCCAAGTGCCTTCAATACCAAAGTCCAACCTTGTAATTACTTGTGAATTTATCTTTTTGCACATATTCTTAAATGATGAGTTGTTCTTGAGTCTAGATGAGTTGTTAATCGCACAATTTTCTAGTATTACGAGTCTCTTGGGAAAACGATACCTGGTCTTACCACGGTTTATTACTTGAACGATTTGGTGCACTTGCCAAACAGATTAACAATATTCTTCCTTTTCCCTTTCGCGCCTCCAAAGAAGTTCTTCTCTCCAACCTAGGGTTCTTCTTCCTCTTGTTCTCTCCGTTCTAATTCGCGACAAAGGAGGTTTGATTCTATTTCCAATCTCTTCTCTCTGCCATTTATCTTCTTCCCCCTTTCTCACTGGTTCTAGGTTGGTATTGCAATAACAAGAAAAACGAAAATAGAACATGATTTCATTCATTTTTGCTAGTTCAATACATTGTTCATCCCGTTTTCATCACCTACTGCATCCTATGACAAAGAAAATGCAGAATACATTATGGATTTGTCATCCATATTGAAATTACAATAATATTAACCACACAAATACAACAAACAGCCCCTATCAACAACTTCATCCATTTTTCCACAACCTTAACAGAATTTTTCAAATCAATCACCATATTCGCTACCCCACCCATTTCTTCTGTCTTTGACAAACACTCATGCTTTCCTTCCCACTTCAGATTCGTATAACATCTTTCATTACCATCATCACAACATCATTTGAAGAAATTGCAACTACCGTTTTCATGCCCGTTCTGTAAAAAAAAATTAAAACCCAATGAATACGACTTTGAAGTAAAACAAACAACTCATCCACGTTTCGGTTACCTTATACTTAGGGCACCCCCAAAATTGTTTCCCTCTGTTCTTAGCCGTTCCAGCTGTTCTCACCACTGTTTTCTCTCCACACAGACAAAGGGGTGACGCACCACGAAAAACGACCTTCGCCTCTCCATTCCGCCAGCCATTGGAAGTCGAAGAACATGTTGAACGTGAATTCTGCATTTGATTCTCCCTCGGGCATCCACTCGAACAACATCCACTCTTTCCCAACTCTGACACGACACGAGCCCTAGAATAGAAAAATCCCCAAGTTGATTTTGATTTCTCCCTTCCAGAGATGTTTCAGCAAAAAAAAATATTAAGTTTTTTCATATTTGCCCTCTGTTTAATTAATTTCAGCATGGATTATGCTATATTTACTTCATTCAAAATTTCTGAGTATTAAAAAATTGCATTCACACACGCCATGTCATGCACTCCTTAACGCCGTTTTCTGAAATTGACGGAAATGATTTATTTGCATCAAATTAACAAAAATAAGGATCTAATTAAGACTTCAAATATTACAGGGACCTATTTCAAATTTGGGACGAAAATAGGGACCTATTGAGACATTAAACCTTTCTAAATTGATTTATTGTCTAACACTCTCTAATATTTTAAAAGAAAAACATAGGAAAAATTCACTAAAGTTAAGTAATAATGAAACTCGGCAAAATGTATGTTAAAAGGTGTAGTATATTAATCTTTTTCATTAATTATACATGATAATCTGTAATTGAACGACAAGATAAAAGCCCTCCAGCCTATAATGTTTATATCATTTTCTCTAAAAACAAAGATCATAAATATTTAAGTTTGATTATGGATTTTTTTTAACCATGTAATTAATTGAGAGTAAGAAAAAAAAAAATATATATATATATATATATATATATATATATATATATATATATATCGATCGAAAGGTTCGAAATTAGTATACTTTAATTAATAATTGTATTTAATGTTATATTTGCCAAAATAAAATTATTTGATAATGGTTTAGATCTTTAATCTTTTTAATTTTCTCGCAACCCATGTTTTAACAATTAAGAAATTATCATCTCAATTTTTCTACGAGTATTTTAGTTGATTTGATAGTATTTTCTTAGTTATTAGAAGAAGATGTTATAAAATATTGGATGTGTTTTAAATTGATTGTTGATTTTGCATTCTTAATAGTACTATCAAATATTGAAATTAGATGTTCACTATAATTTGTGCAATTGTGTTGTGATTTCACTTTTAAGTTTTACAAGTGGTTTTGAATTTTTATTTTTTTTTGGTTAGATGTTTAAGTAGATATGTTTATAGATGAATTTATTCACTTTATTATGTATATGAATGTAGTATTTATACAAGATGAACACTACATAATAAGAAGAGATATATGCTATCAGTGGTTCCTGAAATATCTCTTTAACAATCTAATATGTTAAGATTATGATTCCTGAAATATCTCTTAACCATTATGACTAAATCAAAACCAATTAATAATAAATTATTGTTGTTGATCATTTATCAATAACATTCTCCCGCAAGTTGGACGATCGGTAGAATAGATGCAACTTGGACATTAGATAGTCGAACTTTGTGCATGGTAACGGTTTGGTTAGAAGATCAGCATGTTGATCTTCTATGGAGACATAGGAGACACGAAAAGTACCCTTCTGGACTTGTTCTCTAACAAAGTGATAAGCAAGGGCAATATGTTTCACGCGAGAGTGGAAAACTGGATTGGCACTAAGACCTGTGGCACCGAGATTGTCACAATAGATGACCGGTTGAGTATTGATAGTATGCCCAAGTTTCCCAAAGAGAGAAGTCACCCATAACATTTCAGTGACAGTGTCTGCAAGTGCTTTGTACTCAGATTCGGTGGATGATCGTGCAACCAACTGTTGCTTGCGTGAACTCCAGGAGATTGGAGTGCCACCAAGATAAAGAATATAGCCTGTGGTTGACACATAGTCATTTGTATCACCTTCCTAGTCAGCGTCAGAGTATGCACGAAAAACCAAGGGAGAGGAGGCATATATATGAATGCCATGAGTGGACGTCCCAGCCAAATAGCGAAGGAGTCATTTGAGAGCAAACTAGTGGGCCGTCGTTGGAGCTTGCATAAATTGAGATAATTTATTTGTAGCAAAAGCAACATCCGATCTGGTGATACTGAGATACTGAAGACTTCCCACAAGTTGACGGTATTCGGTAGGTGAAGGTAATGGGGTGTCACTGGCATGGACAAGAGGAACTGATGCACAAAGTGGGGTTGAGGTAGGTTTGGTGTCAGCCATACCAGGCTGAACAAGCAAGTCCTGAACAATGTGGGATGGAGTTCACGGAAAATTGGGCACTGTGACAATGAATGTCCAACATTTTTTCACCATTGACATTTTCCTAAGTAGGGTCGTGGTCCTGGTCGTGCTGAACGAGAGGTGTATTGTTGTTGCAACACAGACCAAGAAGCATTTGGTGGAGGAGACGTCCATGACTGTGCAGATGGCCTCGGTTTGGCTTTGTTGGGTTTAGCCTGAGCAGTGAGTGTCGTTGCGGGACCTATGGTCAGTTGGTGAGTGGTTTTCAGGTGAAGTTCATGTTGGATGAGCTTCTCATGGAGTTCATCAAAAGCAATGGGGTGTTCCCGGGCGTTGACGCCATCAATGACGGGCTTAAAGCTTTCATCAAGACCACGAAGAACGTGATCAGTAATGTCCTCGACAAAAACGGAGTGACCGATGGAAGCAAGTAAATCAACAACTATTTTTATGTTGTTCATGAATTATGTGGTAGAAAGTGTGCCTTTCACCATGGAACGTAAGCGATCCTTGAGTTGCTTGACGTGTCCACGAGAGGCACGTGCGAAAGTGCCCTTGAGAGTTGACCAGAGAGCAACAAAGGTTTTGGTCTAGGTAACCAACGAGACAACAGAATCCGAGAGAGTGGTAAGAAGAGCGCCATAGATGAGACGATCTTGGCGTTTCTAGGAAAGATACGCGGGGTTGGCTTGACTGACAGGTGGGGTATCAATGTTGTCGATGAGGGCTATCGGTGCTGGATGAGACCCATCGAGGAATTTGTAGAGGTCAAGGCCATCTAGAATTGCTTCTATTTGTAAGTGCCAGTTGAGATAGTTGGATTGTGTCAGCTTGACGGCGCCTGACAAAGTAACAAAGGAAAAGGGCTTTGTGGGTTCATGGGGGTTAGGGAAAGTTAGATTGGATTCCACAGCCATGCGTGAAGAGAGGGAGCGACGCCCTGGACCGTAAAAGAAATTTGAAGAAGGTGGGAGAGATAGGATCAAGAAAATATATCTGATACCATATAGATGAATTTATTCACTTTATTATGTATATGAATGCAATATTTATACAAGATGAGCATTACATAATTAGAAGAGATATATGCTATCAGTGGTTCCTGAAATATCTCTTTAACAATCTAATACGTTAAATTATGATTCCTGAAATATCTCTTAATAATAAATTATTGTTGCTGATCATTTATCAATAACAATGTTTTGAATTACTTCATAAATTTGGATATGTAATTAGAAAATATGTATTATAGTAGTAAATGAGTTAAGGTAAGATGAGTAGGAATTTAGAGTAACAATATTTTTTTACAAACCACTTACAAATTTATTGCATCTCGTCATATATATTATTAAATTAAAATATAAAATCATAATTTATTGTTGTTTCCTTGTTAAATTTATGTTTTTATAAACTAAAACTCTCTATAAACATACACATACATTTTTTATATAGGTTAGTGTTTTTTTTTTTAGTTGAAATAAGTTTGAATTTTGATTGTCAACATTAGGGATGTTTTTCGACTAATGTTAGAGTATAGTTTTTTTACCAACTCTAACTACTATTATTTTTAATTGATATAAGTGGAGGTTATTTTCTTCTAACATTAATTAAAGTGTAGGTAATAGTTATCACTAGCTTTAATTAAGGTTTTCTCAACCAATATTGGAAGAATTGATTTCAGATAAATGCCAATAAAGATTTTTATTTTATCATCGTCGATGAAACTATTTTTCTATCAACTTAAATGATAGGTTTTTAGTCAACGATAATAAATGTTATTTTGTGTCTAAGGTTGACATTATTTATCCATAATGCATGTTAGGATTATTTCTCCGTTACATATGTCAATATTTCTTCAAATAATGTCATTAAAACTGTATTTTATGAACATTAAATAAATTATTTTTCATTTTCTATTTAATATAAATGATAACTTTTTGTTAAGATTTCAAATTATGTCAAATGAATATAAAAAAAAACTTTTTTCAAATAAATAAAAATTAGCTTGTGTTAAAAACCTAATGTAAAGCGATTTCAAACATAGAAACTGGAGGAAAAATAAAATTGTAACTATAAGATTTTTTATGCATAAAATGTCTTTACCTAAATAAATTAGCAGGTAATATTGCAAAAAACAACATCATGATATTATATATATATATATATATACTTAAAATGGATCAGCAAACACTTTTTTTGGAATGCCTTAAACCCTAATTATCTGTTAATTAAAATTTTTAAAATACTTATTTAAATAAGTTATGCGTGATCTAATGAGAGAATAATATTTGCAAATGAAGCTTGTTCTGTACCACGGACAACTATATTATTTGATAATTAACTAATGTGTTTTTGACAGAATAATTAATTATTCTTTGAAGGAAAAGAAAAAGGGAAATGTCCGAACATCCAATATCATCTTAATTAATTATCAACACCAAGACTAAATTATCAAGTCTTTATTATTATTAATTAGTTATCAACACCTATATTGAATTATCAAGCATATATTACTTATATATTCCAAAAACAATACAAGTAAAAGTTAACCACTAGCTTTTAACTGAAGTGTTTTATGGTGGGTTTTTCACATTAATTAAAGGTATGACGTTTGTTGTTTTTTTTTTAAATTTTTTTAATACTTACTGAAACTATGAAAAATTAATATATAATACAAAAATAAAATTATAAAGTAAAGAAAAATTGGTGAAAATATTAAAGTAAAACAACACATTGTAAATGATGGAGTTTTTGAAATTTTATACTCACACTCCCTTTCAAGTATTGGTTAGGGCATTTGTGAGCTCATTTCTAATACTTTCATTTTTAAAATGTCTTCGATTCATAACAAAAGTTATGGTCATTTAAAGCTTTTCATCTTGGTGTCTTCACAAATTTAAATCTGTGACCAATTTTTCAAACATTTTTACATTTAAATACAATCTAATAGAAACTATTACAAAAAAAGATTGAATCAACACTAGTGCATCAAGGGGATTTTACCGCGGTTATTTTTCACTATACGTCGCGGTTTACGAACCGCGGCCTATTCAGCCGCGGTAGTAAGTCAGAGACTTTAGGCCGCGATTATGACCGCGGTATATAGGTTGCGGAATATGCCGCGGTTGTCCAAGGAACCGCTGCCTAAATCCATTTTTTTTTTAAAAAAAAAATTTGTCCACGATATGTCGCGGTCAGTATATGCCGCGGTTCTAGCACTAACCGCGGCCATATGTCTCATTTTAAAAAAAAAAACGAAACACTATATGCCGCGGTTGTGGTTACAACCGTGGCATATTCCCCTACAGTTTTTTAAAATTGCAGGTCTGTTTTTGTGATATCCACTACCACAAAAACAGACTTGCATATAAAAACATGTACACAAATTCAATTTGAACATAACAAACACATGTTCAAATGTATTTCAACATTAAATAAAGTACAAAGTCTAAGAAAAATCAATCTAATCAAATGCAATGTTTAAATCTAAGAGCTATTGTATAATCTAATTATATACTTCGCAGCAGCGTTCCTAATGAATAATAGTGACTTCTCAGGAACTGGTGTAGTAGTCTTGAATCTCTGCAAAAGACAATTCATATTAATTAGTGTATATGAATTCAACATTTGGGAAAAAATCAAATGTTGTTAAAGTTAAATATTACCGTTTCCCAGCGACTTGTGATGTGAGAACGAACAATATGGGTCATCCAATACATTACATAGTATCCGCACTCATATGACCCATTTTGTCTGTTACACTACAATATATCATCACAGTTGATAATAGTTAGTGAATAACATTAAAATAAAACAATTATAACAAAGTATGGATTTAGCATATGTCAAACCTTGAGAGAAATCCAAGCAATCTTTCTACTATTAACAATTGATCTCCCACCCATCATCATACTTGCTGGAATAGAACTGTATATAAAAAAAGGTTTTAGCATTCATTTATATAACAAAGAAAGTCCAAACATTGAGGTTCTTACCAATCAATTGCTTGTCTGAGTTGTGTGGGAGGAGGCCTGTGCAATGAACAGAACCACAAAGCATAGTTGTCTTGCATATACATAACAAGAAGTTGCCAATGGCGCCTGAAATTCATAATAACGTAACTATTAAATATTAAAATCACATATGGAACATTATTATGTTAACAAAGTTCACTTACCCGGATATATAAGGCAAAAAGTATATTTTCTTGCCCCTTCCAAAACTTCTTATCAGATTCATGTTGATCTGCTCAAAATCATTTGATTCATGAATTGATTGGGGATCAATGAATCCATAATCATCAGAACGCCCCAACTTGTTACTGACCCCAGACATATACCTGAAATCAAAAATTAACTTTGATATAAGGATACTTGATATATAAATCAATTTTATATATAAATAATTGGTCATAGACTTACATCGTCCATAGTTGAATAATTGAAATATTCAACTCTTGTGTTCCCGACGCAAGCTCACAGACATCTTGGCTATTAAGGTATATTGGGACCTCAGAGCCTGTCCCAAATACATTAGCATCATACTCAACCTCCAAAGGCTTATCATCAAGGATGTCAGCAAGTAGATGCAATGAAGAAAGAGGGTCATCCTCAGATAGAGGAATCTTCTCTTGTGCCTGCGTCTGTTGTTACATGAAAAGATAAGATAAGTTTTGACATCAAAATCCTTTAAAATTGAGAAGTGTAAAGAAAATTTCATACCGAGGGGTCAGAAACTGGTTTAACCAAAAATTTAGGCCAAGTGATAAACGACTTATATGCTTGTTCCACAGTGAAAATATCTTCCGTGGATAGAGGAACCGAGGCATCTGGTATGATCATTTCATCCACTGAGACCTTCACCTCATCCTCTAATAGTTGCATACCATGACATACAGTCGCTGACCTAAACTCTGTTCCACGAGCTACCAGCACCATCTCAATATCCTCTAAAATGTATAGCAGACATGGACTACCATCGTCCATGTCATCCTCTGGGATGGCTGATGCGGAACAACTTCCTTTCCCGCTTCTCCCTGTCAGAGTAAATGTTAGATTATACAAAAGATAGAAATAATTGCACATAAATGTTTATTAAGTTTACCTGTGGGAGGGGGAGGGATAACATGTTCCTCTATAGGAGACGGCACCGGGCGCATGCTCTGAAACTGCTGCTGGAACATGATGTGGAATTCAGCCCTCACCTCGGCCCTGATCTCCTCTCTAAGGTCTTCTCGGACCTTTTTTGTGATCTCTTCTGTCATCCTTTGTGTATCGCTGTATGAATATGAAGGCTGACGAGAAGAGCTCCCAAAATAATCTTTAATTCCTACTCCAGGACCTGCAGCACGTACACGTCCAGGGTGCTCAGGTCGTCCAATCGTAGCAGCAAGAATATCCTGGCGACCCTCTGAAGTGAATTGGCCTTGGGAGCTCTGCTCAACCAAGGCGTCCTGTAACATTACAAAACACCATTAAATAGTTTAATGTAGTATGTATAATGACAATACTTATTATTTTAGGAACAGTGATAACTTACAATTCTTTCAGAAATCTCTCGTGCAGTGTCGGAAGAGTAGGTGCCCGATGGTCGCATACGGGCCAACTTCCATTTCTCATGTCTAGACGGTGGAGAAGGAGGCTGAGGAGGGCTACCACCCTGAGATGGTGGTATAGCATCTGCCTTTTGCTTGAGGATTTTCTCCTCAAGCTTCCTATACCCACCACGAGATAATATGTGGGGGTTTTTGTTGTGAGCACTTGTTCCTTGTGCTTTGCTTCTAATTGCCTGTCACATACACATTAATTAATTAGTTCATATGATATATATTTGTTAATGAGGAATTGAATAATATGAACTACACTAACCTGTCATTCCTCTGACATCCGACTCTCTTTAAAAAGCCGCCAAGTCTCCTCATCAATGGACTTATATGAACTACATGGACTTTTATGTTTAAGGTGTCCAAAGATGTATCTTGATGTCAACTTACTTTTAAAGTTTCTGAAATTTTCTGCAACAGTTGACAAACACTTATTTCTAAGTGTTGTGACATTTGGAATGTCAAATGTCAGCTGAAAAAAACATAATAAAGTTGTATTAGTACAAAATTATCAATATAAACAAATTTTAATTCAAATGCTATTAACTAACTTACCAATATATCGTTCCAAATAATGTTCCGATCAACCTCGGACACATGATCAAAAGATGGAATGAGAATGCTAATCTTATCACGTGCCACCACTCCAAGGTATGATCGGAAGTCATCTGCATGGGGGCCAGTTGCCACACCCGTGGTGACATTCACATTCACCGGAGTTCTTTCACCACTATTTTTCCTGATCAATAGTTGTTTCATCCTAGTGGGTCCCTCTAGTGGATCTGGTTGGGGGAGCCTCATCCCCTGAAGAATGTGGATGATCAGCCATATATCTGTCAAAATAAATAACAACATTAAAAGGAAAACTTATGTTATATTAATAAAATACTTATACAGAAATTGAAAATTCATACATAAAGATATGGATTCATCATATGTATATTCCCTCATCATGATCTGACCGAATTGCATGTACATCATCGTCAACTAGAGATTGGTCATCCAAATTTGTTGTGGTTTGAAATGAATGGTTGTCAGCAATATAAATATTAATCAGATTGTCTTCGTTAACTTCAATTTGTTTTTTGCCTTGAAGAGCAACATACCAATGGTCAGACGCAGGATCTTTGACATAAAAAACTTAAGATGCTTGATGTACCATGATAAACGGTTCGTCTCGGTAACCCACCTTGCGAAAATCAACCAGTGTCATACCCGAGTCATCTATTTTCACACCACTCTTATTGTCAAACCACTTACACTTGAACAATGGAACAAAAAACTTGGTGTAATCAACCTCCCATATCTCTTCTATTATACCATAATATCTCATTGATCCAAGTACAGGAGATTGATCTTTTGATGTGGAAAATTGAAGTGACTCAGCTTCTAAACTGACTCCACTATTTTGTACTGTGCTTTTATCATCCAAAGTCTTCGTATAGAATGTGCAATTATTGACTTCATAACCTGTACAACACACGACATCAAACTTCAAACCATTTGCAAGCCACAATAAAGTTTCAGAAGAATGTGGCTCTTTGTCAATTTCAGATTTGAACCAAGACATAAATGTTTTGTTATGCTCCATCAATTGTCATTTCTCTGATTGTCTTGGATTTTTATTCTTAACAATGGCTTTGTGTGCTTCCAAAAAAGGGATCACCTCATCTGTGTTGTTCAATATATAAAGATGCACTTGGAACAATTCTTCGCGATCTTTTGTCACCACATTGACACCTCGGATGCTTTTACTTGTAGAAAATTTATTCAACCATGCTGTGCGAGGAACTCCTATTGGATTCGTTGATGTCATGTAATCTGAACAAAACTCGATACTTTCTTCAGCAATATACCTTTCAATCATCGAACCTTCAGGATGATATGAATTTTTAACATACACTTTCAAAATCTTCATATAACGCTCAATAGGATACATCCATCTTAAGTATACCGGTCCGCACAACTTGATTTCTCTAACCAAATGAACAAGTAAATGTACCATGATGTCAAAAAAAGATGGAGGGAAAAACATCTCTAGTTGACACAAGATGATAACAATCTCGCCTTGAAGTTCATCTAACTTTGTAGGATCGATGGCTTTACTACATATTGACGAGAAAAATGAACACAACCTGTTTATGGTGTGCCTAACATTTTTGGGCAAAATTCCACGAATAGCCACCGGTAACAACTGTTGCATTAAGACGTGACAATCGTGAGACTTCATGCCAACAAGCTTTAAGTCTTGCATCGACACTAAACTCTTCATATTTGAAGAGTATCCTTGTGGTACTTTGATACTCTTTAAACATACACAAAAACTTATCTTCTCTTGTCTAGACATTGTGTAACATGCAGGGGGCAAATAAGTACATTTACCAATCTCCTTGGGTGCCAACTCTTCTCGGATATTCATGTCAACCAAATCCAAACGAGCATTCACTCCATCTTTTGTCTTTCCCTGAATGTTGAGTAATGTACCAATCAAGCTATCACACACATTCTTTTCTACATGCATCACATCTATGCAATGTCGAACATCTAACTTTGACCAATATGGAAGATCAAAGAATATTGATTTCTTCTTCCAAGGGGTCGTTACAGATGACTTCTTGGATGTTTTCCCAAATACATGATGTATTTTATTAACTTTTTCAAGAACTTGAAGGCCAGTAAGTGGATTTGGTGCTTCGTCCCTCTCTTGATCTCCATTGAATGCTTTTTCTAACCTTCGATATGGATGATTACGTTTTAGAAATCTCCGATGACGCAGATACACCGTCTTTCTTCCATGTTTCAATTGATGAGCTGCAGTGTTTTCTTCACATATAGGACACGCTTTATGACCCTTGACACTGTATCCTGACAAATTACCATAAGCAGGAAAGTCATTAATGGTGCAAAATAACATTGCACGCATCATAAAAGTCTCTAAAGCGAATGCATCAAATATTTCAACCCCATCAACCCACAAAACCTTCAAGTCTTCAACTAGTGGGCTTAGATAAACATCTATGTCATTTCCAGGCTGCTTTGGACCAGATATCATCATAGACAACATCATGTACTTCCTCTTCATGCACAATGCAGGAGATAAGTTGTAAATTATCAATATAACTGGCCAACAACTGTGATTGGTACTCAGATTACCAAATGGGTTCATTCCATTAGTGGCTAAATCAAGCCTAAGATTTCTACACTCTTTACCAAATTCGGGGAATTGTCGATCAATATTTTTCCATTGCTTTGAATCAGCTGGATGACGAAGCAGCCCGTCAATTTTTCTCTCATCTGCATGCCATCTAAGGTTTTTAGCATCTTTGGGATTCGCAAACAAACGCTTAAGTCTGGGCACTATTGGAAGGTACCAAACTACTTTCAAAGCAGATCCATTTTTTTCTATCTGACCATTATCTTCACTATTGTTTTTTGACTTGTATTGTGATAAGCCACATTTTGGACACTTTGTCAAAAATTCAAACTCTTTCCTATACAAAATGCAGTCATTGGGACAAGCATGTATCCTTTTATACTCCATACCCATTGGACAAAGAATTTTCTTCGCATCATAATTACGAGTGGGCAGTGTATTTCCATCTGGCAACATTTCATTCAACAACGTCAACAGTTCTGTAAAACTCTTATGAGTCCATCCATTGCTCGCCTTCAAATTCATGAGCCTTAACACCGCTGACAAACGTGTGAACTTAGTTGAACCGACATACAAAGGTATTTCCGCATCAGTCGACATCGTCTCATACACATGAGCTTTGGCAAAATTTTCTGCTCCAACATCGCGGATCATGTCCTCCAGTTTGTCTTCATCCGGTCGATCTTCTTCCATGGTGGAATCAGTAACATTTACAGTTTGAGAGTCAATGGGAAAATGCATTTCTTCGCCGTGCCATATCCATGTTGTATAGCATCTTAGGAAACCATCACATATAAGATGTTCTCTAATTTGAGTTGCGTTCAACTTTCTCCCATTCAAACAGTTCACACAAGGACATCTAAACTTCACTTCATCATCACTTCTCCCCTCATTACGTTGCGCAAATTGTATAAATTCCTCTACACCTCTCTCGTACTCAGCACTAATACGTGGTAAATTAATCCAATTTCGATCCATATTCCTAAATATTACATAAAAAGATAAGCTACTAAAAATCAAACTTGCAATTTCATACATATCATTGAAACTTAGTGAATAGTATTTTAAGGTTTATAAATAATACAAGAACTACAACACACATTACCAAAACTATAGCAAAAACTATACCATACATTACCAAAACTATAGCAATTTCATGCATTACCAAAATTTTAGCAAAAACTATACCATACATTACCAAAACTATAGTAATTTCATACATTACCAAAACTATAGCAATTGTTATTATGCAAAAACTAATGAAGAAATCATGTTAAGAATGCAAAAGGGCATAAATACTTGGAACAGGGGCGGCGAAAAAGCTTGGTGCAACAAAGGGGAATGGCAGCGGAGAGGAATGACAGGCGTTTCAAACGATTTTGATCGGCTAAAACTGTTTCTTATCGTCAAAAATGGGAAATGACCGAACAATTTTGAGTTTAAACGGTGAAGAAACGAGGGAACTGAGATGGGTGGTCGGCGGGAGAAGAAAACTCGACGTCCAGCGTTTGCGCGAACAAGACGATACTGTTCCAAAGTTTTATTTTTTAACTCTGACTGGGGAATCTACCGCGGTTCACTACTTAACCGCGGTATAACATGGTTATATGCCGCGGTTTCACAACGAACCGCGGCCTATACTCATTAAAAAAATAACCTAAATGGCATTTTTGAAATTATTTTTAAACGTGCTGAATACAACTGTCTCCCCAACTGCCTTTTGGGGAATATCAGTAGATGACAGGTGGTATATGTCGCGGTTGCTCTGAGCAACCGCGGCATATACCCCTGTAACTTCTGAAATTCTTTGACTAACGGAGAAGTTCAGAAGTTACTGCGGTATATGCCGCGGTTTCTCAGCGAACCGCGACATATACCCCTGTAACTTCTGAATACAACTGTCTCCCCAACTGCCTTTTGGGGAATATCAGTAGATGACAGGGGGTATATGCCGCGGTTGCTCAGAGCCACCGTGGCATATACCCCTGTAACTTCTGAAATTCTCTGACTGACGGAGAAGTTCAGAAGTTACTGCGGTATATGCCGCGGTTCGCTGAGAAACCGCGACATATACCCCTGTAACTTCTGAAATTCTCTGACTCAGTCAGCCCCTGCAATAAATTGGCAGGGGTATATGCCGCGGTTTTCCAGAGAACCGCGACATATACGCTGTTATTTAATTTTTTTTTCAGACGTGGCGTCAAAGGGGATGGTTTCTATTTACAAAACTGCCACCGCGCACCATTATGCTGCGGTTTCTAGTGAACTGTGGCATAATGTGCGCTGTAAAAACCCAATTTTTTACTAGTGCAAAATCATAGTTAAACTAAAAATGAAACATTTAGAACCCACAACAATAGCTAATGAATAAAAACACCAACTTTAATGTGAAAGGTAATCGAGGAGAATGAAAACTTGAACTCAAATGAGCATTACCATGAAGTTGGTTGAAGAACTTATTTCTATGAGTTTGGTGTCATCCTTACACTTTGTTAGGAGGTTTTGTGATAACAAGAAAAAGAAGTGAGAACATTGATGATATTTATGAAATTTTAAAAGTTAAGTTGACATCGAACCCCTTACATATTAGACATCAATTTCCAATTTAACTTCGATCATAGGCATAACAAATGTTAAATAATGTCAAACTATCTATTAATTCTAAAGCCAACGGTTCAATTGAAAATTGACATATGTTATGAGAGGTCTAATTTGAACAAAATATTTATAAAAATACTACCAATGTATTTTTAACATCAGATTTTGGATCATGCAAGGTAGAGTTGTTGTTGACATTATAAATCTTTTGCAATATAGTATATGTTGTAATAATATAGTATTATTGCAAAAGAAATGTTACCTAACGTCATAATTGTAACAATCCTTTTTCTTTTGGCAACGTTCCAATGGCAATGTTCTAATGGTAATGTTCCTTTTCTGATGCAACAGTCAAAATTTTTCTTATTTTATTCTTCTCTTCTAACTCTATAAACAGAGACCTTTCTCTATTATGAAAATCGCATCAAAATCACTCTTCTCCCATTTTCGTTTCCTCTTAATTTCATCCTTTTTATCTTTTTTAGAAAATATTTTAAGCTTATTTTATACTATTATTAGAAATCCTTACTAGTTTTAAAATCTTCAAAAATCGGCAAATAATTTCTTAAAGACAGTAAAATTTTACGTTTCAAAAAATATGTTTTGTGTTTTTATCAGCTTTTATAGAACGGTGTAATCTTTAAGTGTTTTTGTTAGCTTTTATAGCTGGTAAATTTAACTCTTGATTTTTGTATAACTTTTTTATTATTATACTCTGAAATAATACAAAAATTAAAGATTTAGAGTTTCAACTAAATTCTAGTCATAAGTATAAAAAAGTTATCATAAAATTTTATTTTTTTAATCAGAAAAAAAAAGTTTTTCAATGCAAAAGAAGATAAAACTGAATTTTAAAAATATATACCCATATAAAATTAATTAAAACTTAATACGATAACCCTTCTAACCAAGATAACTCAATGGAAGAAAATGTTACAATGAAAATGACTTAATGAAAGAAAATGTGATTTGAAATACTTTATTTAGTTTTCCCTTATCCAACTTTTTTTCATCAGCTATTTTTGCTTCTAAGAAAAGCAATTATGGTGGAAGCCATCTTTTGAAATCATTTTTTTATTTTACTTTTTTTGTTCAGTAACCTACGCAGCTACGAAAGATTTGAAGGAAAGGTACAGCACGAGAATGATTGAAAAAGGGTTGAATTATTTTATGCTGTATCAGTGTCTTGCATTAAAAGGAATGTATTATTAATACTTTGAGATAATTTAATATTCAACTTAAGCAAACTTAGTATTTTTTATTTCAAACTAAAGTTTAATAACTGTGCATTAAATTAATATTCAGTTTAAATTTTTTATGTTATTTTACATTCCACTTTTTAAAATATATTAATTAAATTAGTTTACTTTAATGACATAGTAGAAGAATAATATAAAAAAATCAGTAGAGAATAATCAAGCGTAAATCTTTAGTTTTATATTAAGTTTTACGTGAAAATCATCTAAAAATTATTGATATATTTATTTAAATTGTTAATGAAACATGTTTTTTTATGTTTTAGATACATTAATTTATTACGTGAAATGGTGCTTTTGCTTTATGCCAAAGGAAAAAAAAAAATACAATGAATATAAGGAGACAGATATTTTCAACTCACAGTTTAACAAAAATTATCACAACAGTGCACATCTCATTCAAAACGTAATGAAATGATAAAGATCGTAAACAAAATACAAATTTATTAGGATTGAAATATATTTTTTTATTACAGGCAAAATGTAAGCAAAAAAAAACTTATTGTGGATTACAAATAAAAAAAATGCATAAGTTACGCGTATTCATTCATTATCTTTAATAAATAATTATCAAATAGATATCAATAAATGGTAATCTGAAAATTAAAAAAAAAAATCATAACATATAATTTTTTTATTAATTATTAAAAAAATTAATAACCAAAACGATAATTATTTTATTGAAAATCATATACAAAATACCCAAATTCATAATATATATATATATATATATATATATATATATATATATATTCAAAGTCACATTACCATAATTAAACTTTCGACTACATTATTAAAGGACATAAGTTGTGGTGTCCAGTAATAATGTATTAAAGATCTTGACTTTAAATCTCAAACGTCCTAAGGAGAAACGAGACTCCGGATAATTGATGGGTAAGATTAATTACTAAGTAAATATTTCATATCAATAACATAATTACTTTCTTTAGTTTATAAGTTTAAGGATATAAAAGAAAGAGTTACGTAATATATATAGTTATTAAAAGAAGAGTTTCAATTATTTTATTATTAAAAAACTGAATTATAAATAGCTTTCTAATAATAAAGTTTTATTTTATAAAAAAACTATATATTTTTAGAAATTTTCTTAGAATCATATTTATGTTTTTTTTTAGGTTTCGGACCAAACCGTTTATTCTTTTAACGACCTGGAACTATCGATGAAATTATTTAAGAGAATTCTTTATATTTGTTTGATCATAACTAAATATATGGTAAGTTTGTAGGTATCAGCGTCAATACTCAAGATAATGGTTCTTTTAAAAATCTGTAATTTTGGTTAAAATTATCGAACAGTTGTAAATAACAAGAGTAGAGTAACAGAAGATCACACAAAATATTTTATCCTGATTCAAATCAAAAGATTTTACGTCTACTCGTTAATCACTTTAAATAGTGATTAACTTTTTCACTAAAATATAGTTGTTACAATTACAATCAGATGAATAAAGATAAAGAACAAAAAACACTTTCCTTCGACAAATGAACGAAAGAACCTGCTCAATCAACTTGAAGAGAACTGTTTCGACCTTAGACACACTAAGTGCAAGTTTCTCCTATTCACAAGACTTGATTTGAACACTTGAAAACTTCCTCAGAACGTATTTGTATTCTCAGGTGGCTTAGATAAACCTCTAAGAGGTTTGGCAAGGAGTATATAAAGTCCAGAGGTCTGAAACTGAAAGACAGTGTTGGGTATCCAAGTGTGAGTCCAAGTCCCACATTGGATGAAAATGCTAAAATGTAGAACAATATATAAAAATGAAAGACTCATTAACTCAGTGCACTAGTGCAAAAACAATGTATAACGTCACACATTCAATGTCGTAGCACAAAATATGCAACATTAAAAATAATCGGTGGCATTTTCGTAAATAAATTGATTCGCTCATTTACTAAAATAGTGCGTCGTCTAAAAAGTATTAACGTCAACAAGAAACATATCGACGTAATCTAAAATGTATTAACGTCAAATAAGGCCAACATCGACGTAAAACAATGACTTTAGAATCACATAACATCAACTTAAGAAACATGTGACGTTCAATTTAAAATAAAAAAAATAACGAAATAGTGGTTTGCTTCCAGTTTTATATGCCAGCATGAGACCAAAGTGTAAATCCCCTTTTTATTCTTTATTTCTTTTCTCTTGTAAACCAAACATAACGTCCCAAACTTTATGGGGTCGACGTTTAAAACAATATAGAATGTCGAACAAGTTGGGGTTGGACGTGATGGTTGTAATCACATAACATCATTAAGGAAGTAGTCGACGTCCAATACAAAATAAATAAATACTAAATATTGATTTAATTAGTATGACGTCAACCGTAACAACAGAAGGATGTTGTATATTACAGCAAACAATTATTTGTTTATTTTCATTTAAATCAACCCATAAAATGTCACTTTTATACTGGCTTAGACGTTTTGTTATTTGGTTCCTTTTTTATTATTTTTTTTAAACGAACCATACGTCGAATTCTTCTTCGCGTTCGACGTTGTATTTTCTAGAAATTATGTTTTTAATTTTTTCTACTAAACCAAATGAAAAAACGTCATTGTACTTGAGACTTCGACGTTTTATTAAGCAGAGGAAGCCACATATCAAGTGAAATTATTTGGGGATTTGGCTTTGAAGTGTACTCGCATATAACGTCAAAGTTCAACGTTAACAATATCCTCAGTTCCTCTTTGTTTTCTTTTTTTCTTTTTTCTTTTAAACCAACCAAAGAATGTCAAACTCTTTCACCAATTTGATGTTAGCCACAAATAACCTCAATCATTCTTTTTTTCTATAAATACAGTTTCAGAGCCTTAGATAACCTGTAGACATCCATTTATAAAATTTCTGCTATGAACTCCATCTGTTAATTTTTTTCTGTGTTTTCTGTTATCTCCTTCAAGGACACAAAAAAGCTTGAAGGAGTATAGAAAACCAAAGGAAAAGGTTGATAGATTTGGATTTCGCATCTTTTCAAAACGCTACTCCTCCTTCACTAAACTACAAAACTTTCATAAACAAATTCATGTTAACTTTTTCCGTTGGTTTGCTATCCACTCCTTTACTAAACGAAGAAATTTCTTTGTTAACGATGAAGGCATGGTAGCAAACCCGAGGAAAATGTTAACACTTATGAATTTAAAACAGACACTATTGAAAAAAATTCTTCTACATTTTAACAAAGAAAAAGGTTGAAAGATTTGGATTTTGCAACCTTTTAAAACGCTAGAACCTTCATTCACAAAAATCCTTCTACATTTTAACAATCCTGCGGATCTTTTCGTGGTTTGATTTTCATTTTTTTCGTATGTTTAGTGTTATTATGTTTTTCCTTTGTTTCATTGCCATTTATAACCTACGTAATAATGGATTTCTTTTACAAATCCTTCAAATAATTTTACGTCGAATACTGAAGGAAAACGACGTCCCTATGTAATTCCCAAATAACTTGGACATCCCTCTGATAATAGCACAAAATTAATGCTCACAGTGACTCTAATGCCTTTCACGTCGAAGCCCCCTAAAGTCAGACGTTTTATGGGAATTTAAAAAGGAAAAAGAAAAAATAGAGCGACCTTTGCCTTATGATAACGAATAATACATCAGATGCCCAAGGAATCTGACGATTATTGTTGTATTAAGAATTAAACCAAAAAGACACTTTGGAAGTATGAAGAAATTGACATATATCATTTATGTAGTCTGTCTTTTACTATTGAAGCCCATTTCAGGCCCATTTCAGGCCTTTTCCCAACAATAATTATTTATGTAGACATCCATTTATAAAATTTCTTTTAACAACTCCAAGGTTTCTTTGTGTTAACTTGTAACAACTCCAAGGCCTTTCAAAACGCTACAACATTCATAAAATTCATAAACTCCTTCAAATCATTTAAAAAATAGACCCTACAGAGGATGTCGAGTGGTGTCAATATCGACATGTATCTCTTCGTTTTAACATAGCTTTACTAATCGACGTACCATTGGTGTTCTAAAAGAACAAAAAAACAAAAAGAGTGTAATGGTATATTCAATGTAATGTTGTAACATTAAAAATTTCAATTACAATCATACAAGTGATTTAATCAATTTAAACAATTCAATCACCATTCACTAATGTTATTGCAAAAAGAGAATTTTATTAATATTCAAAAGATGATTACAACCAACAAAACAAAAGATGGCTTAAGAAGCCACCAATTATAAAATTAAAATCAAACAACGAAAATTCATATTCTTCTGTTGCAGAATTATTGTTGATCCCTTTCTGGTTGTTCACATCACCTTCCTTTCCATTTTGTCGGTGATTTTTTAATCCTTAGAGTCTTTTGTCAATGATTGTGTCAACGTTCAATTTACTTTTTAGCGATTTTGACATACAAAAGATGATTACAACCAACAAAACAAAAGATCACTTAAGAGGCCACTGATTACAAAATTAAAATCGAAGAACGAAAATCCATATTCTTTTGTTGCAGTCAGCTTTCAATTTACTTGAGCCCCAAGAATGTTTTTGAGCGATTTTGACATACAATCTATTTTCACCGCATAACCATCTAGCCCACTCATCTTCTTCAGTTTTTGTCGAATTTGTTTTGTTTGCACTCCAAGAATCAGATATGGGATAGACTTGCTGATGATCATCATTTTTTATCTTGGTGAATCTAATAAGTCTTTGATGACCAATCCAAATTTGAAAGAGAAAACCTTCTTTGCTAATCAGTTGATAAACGACAATCCCAATCCAAACCTCTTTGATCAGCTTCATATCGACCCCCTTGACTGTGTTACAAAATGTTTCATCACTCATCTTTAAGTTGGAGTAGAACATGGTCACCCGTTTCAGATATCTGTGAGAAACCACAATTTTGATCTTCCTTAGACTAAAAAGCTTCCGTCGAATGTCTTCATCACTAATCCAACCTGTAGGATTACCATTCCTTGCAATCCGGGAAACCTTCAATTTTCTTCTTGATGATGCTGAAGAAGCCATTTCTGATCAGATTTTGGAACGTCTTTCACATTTCTAGGGTTTGTAACTCTTCAGTTTAGAAAACACTGAGTGCGTTTTGAAATCTAGTATTTATAAATTTGTGCATCACTTCTTATTAGTTTTAGGCCCAACTAAAATTTTCAATTTTATATATCCCATTAAAATAATTTCATCAACGACGAATGTCAAAAGGGTTCAACGTTTTATTATGCGGTTGAAGTTGAACTCTGACAATATAGGGATTATCTTGATGGGCGACGAATTTCTAAAGGGTTCGACATTTTATTATGCGGTTGAAATTGAACTCTGACAATATAAGAATTGACTTGATGGGTTTTTTATTTCTAAAAGGGTTCGACGTTTTTTTATTTAATTCGTGTGTTTTTTTAATGTAGTTTCTTGTTCAAGTAAAAGATATAGGACGTCGAATATGAATCGAATTCGACGACAAACTTTAACAGGGAAATTAAAAGTTAATAAACTTCAAGGTTTAAAAATGAATACTTTTGCAGGAAAATAAACCGTCATATAGTTTGATTAAATCTATCATGTACCATTGTCAGAAACAAAATTCTTAAACCCTTCCTGTAAATGTCTAAATCCTGTTCTTAGATGGCTTCTTCATCTTCACGGCGTGGAAAGAAGGCTACACACCTTCTAAGAAATGCTAGTCCAAATGGGTGGATCAGTGATGACGAAGAACGATACAAATTTGGATGTTATAGAAAACTCTTCAAGGTGATCCCTCACAAGTTCTTGGATGTGGAATTATTCAGAAGGGAGGGGTTTATCTTTCAAGAATGGCTTGTAGATGTTGGTCTTCTAAAATTTGTAGAAATGACCAGTGATTGCTATCCTGACCTGGTACAGGTCTTCCACCACAATCTGAAGGTTGTCGATGGTGTTATATGCTCTCGGGTGAAAGGTGTCGATATTAAAATTGATGACGAGATATGGCTATCTTTTACTGGTCTCAAAGCAGAAGGCTTCATGTCTCATGAAAGAAATTCTAAACTCAACCAATGGACCAATAAGAAGAAAATTTATAAGGAATATATGAGAAGTCCAACAAGGCTAAAGGTATACAAGCCGTATCTACTTGATGGTTTGAAAATGGAAGAAAAAATGTGTGCTTTTGTACTTACTTGGGTAATACTACCTGGAAGATGTTTACGTGATCGTCTAACTACTGCATATTTATTTTTTGTTCATGCCATAAAAACTCGGATACCAACCAATTGGGTTGCTGTTATGAGTGAGCACATGATTGAAATTGCAAGTAGTCATGGACATATTCTACCATATGGTGTTTTTATCAGCCGTGTATGAAGCATCATCAAGTTGATCTTACTGGTGAAAAAAAAATTTGGTGCACCAAATCAAATGAAATAGGAAAAGCGACATTGAGACATAATGGTCTAAGGAAAACAAAAGATGGCTGGGTGTTCAAGGATGTTGACGAAACTGTCGGAACAATCGGCACCGCTAAAGAGTCGCGCATCGAAATAAAATATTTGGAAAGCGTGTTACGGTCACAAATCAAGTTTTGATGGTCCGTTTTAGAAAAAAACAATTTTCTTAGAGAAAATTTATCAAACAGTTAATGTGTATAAAATAGAAAAGAGTATAGGGAGAAAAAAAAATTGACACACTGGATTTTTATCCTGGTTCGATTCAAAAGAATCTACGTCCAGTTGTTAATCACTATAAAAAGTGATTAACGATTTCACTAAAATCAATTTCAACAAATTATAATAAAAGTGAATAAACAAACAAAGAGATAAAGCCTTCCTTCGACCAACGAATTGGAAGCAAGCAATTTACACTTTCCTTCGACTGACGAATCGGAACAGTGCAAAACAGTTCTTCCTTCGACCAACGAATTTGAAGAACAGTAGCGTTGCCAACTCGAAGAGAATCGCTCCGACCTTTGACCCACAAAGCGCGAGCTTCTCCTTTTCACGAGACTAGGCAGTGCAATGAACTAGCTTATGGAACTTCCTCAGATCACACTGTATTCTCAAAAGCTCAGAGTTATCTTCTTAGAGTTTTGGAAGAACCTTATATAGCCAACTATTCTGAATTCGCATAGATGAATTATAACTGCCACAGATAATCGATTATTGTTAGTGATAATCGATTATTTGAGTCCGTTACAGGGTTTTTCAAAAGTGATAATCGATTATCCTGAGGAATAGTCAATTATTCCAGAGACTTTGGCAGTTTTCATCAGAACCAGTGATAATCGATTATTTGGAGTAATAATCGATTATTCCAGACCAACAAGGTTTTCAGAAAAGCTCAGGACAATCGATTATAGCTTCTAATAATCGATTAAATGCGTAACAGTTCTGGAAGTACAAGTTTTTCTAAGTATTACATGTCCAAAGCCTTTCTTAATACATTTATAATCTACAAAGTGGTTTTAAAACAATTAGAACAGTCTATCTTCTTGCAGCATCATCAAAATCATTTATCTTCAAATTTACCAATGCTCCTCATTGGTAACAATCTCCCCCTTTTTGATGATGATCAAAAATCACTTTTTAAAAGCAACTTTGGGTTATCTGCAAAAGATACAAACTAACATACAACAAGAAGAGTTAGTAGTAACTACACATATTTCTCCCCCTTTTTGATCATAAGCAAAAAAGATTGATAACACTCCCCCTTAATAAAAGAATAGGTGTATTTTAAACTTTCATAACATGAAAGAATAAAGTTCATCATAGAAGACAAAAATTTAGCTCTTAATCAAGAAATACAAGTAAGACTTTAAAAAGGACGAGTTGAAGAATAATGAGGAGGTAGAAGATGTCAACCAAAATTTTCTCCCCCTAAATGTAATATTCCCCTTTTAAAGAAATTCCAAAAATTTAAGATTTATTCAGTCCAATGCAATGCATAAATTTGTAACAGTCAGTTCAGATTAGGATTTGTAATTCCAAAAGAGTTTAACATGAAAGCATTACAGCTAGCACAAATAGTTTAAGACTAACTTTGACAGCACAATTTACAACTTCCTAGACAACAACTGTCATACGTGCATTATCATATCACAATCTGCTCAATCCCATAAATTTAGCTATGCATATCAAAACAACATATACAAAAATTCAACCACAAGAGCTGATTCAGGTTTTATCTTTCAACAGTTTTAAACAAAATAATTTACATCAAAATTATGCAAATTTGATCAGTTCATTTTCTGCATCCAGGCTCTCAATGTATATTATCATAGCTCATTCGTTATGCATTTGAACTTAAAAACAAATCTCCATAGAACCAACTTTGAAATAGAAATGACAATTTAATTTTCACATGTCTTAATCATCCAAAATTGCTAATGAAAATCTGTCAGCCAACTTATTTAAATGACTTTTTCATAGTTTTGATGCTTGAGAGAGATTACACCAAAAGTAACTTCAAAGTACTCATGAAATTGAATCTTAAGCCAGTTAAACCCAAATTCAATAGATAATTATCAACAAAGCACTGAAATAACAATGCACATGGCTTTACATGACATGGATGAAATTCAGAACATGAATATCTTAAATAGATGAATTTCACTTGATCAAAATGTGTAAACAGACAAGAACACACCACAGGATGAATGAAATAATGATGAACATATCATTTGCCTAACCAGAAATGAATATAACAGTAATTAAATAATGAAAGATCAAGTAAAAACAAGATGCAACATCACAGTTTAAACAACACTTAGCTCAAATACTTGGTGCTTGAACGAAGGCTTTTGGATACCACTTGATGGAGTTACATCCTGGCTTGTAGCCTCAATTCAAAGAGCAGAATACCATAGATCTCTCTTATCCTTTTGAAAACTTTACCTGCAAAATAAAATAGTATAGTTTTTGTACCCATAATCTCATTTGGGTCCTTTGAGGTTAGAGACATATTACTTTATAACAGGCATCCAAGCATATTTTCCATTTGGAACATCAAAATGTTTAATTCTACATTTGTTTGAAGTATGTCCCTTTTTCATGCAATAAAAACAACAAACATCATGCACTTTATTTTTCACAAAAGTCCCTTTCTCAACCCAAACTCTACGAGTTCTCTTAACTTTAGACTTTTTATGATGATGCATGTTTATATTTCTAACATTGCTCTTTCTAAAAACATTTTGAACATGTGAGATAGGCTTGATTCCTTTAGAAAGTAAATTTTCCAGTATGTCAATGTCAAACATGTGACTTTTACAAGATAAACATTCAATAGGTTGTACAACAACATCAGATTCAGATAATTTAGTTTCCAGATTACTAACTTTGTTTCTCAAAACAACTTCGTCATCTAGTACTTTTTCATACCTCAATTTCAATTCATTATGCTCTTTCTTTAGCCTTTTATGAGCAAGATCAAGTTTTTCAAATTCATTTAACAAATCAAGAAATGCCTTTTGTAAATCAAACTGATCACTTGACTCTAAGCTAAAATCACTTACTTGGCTTCCTGCATCTTCTAAGTGTGCCATTAAGCACAAATTTGCTTCTTCATCTGAATCGCTTGAGCTTGAAGAACTAGAAGCATTCTCTTCCCAAGCTATGTAAGCTTTCTTCTTCTTTGGAAACTTTCTTTCTTTCTTTTCTTCACTTTTCCTATTTTTTGGACAGTCAATCTTCACATGACCTCTTTCTCCACATCCATAACATTTAATGCTTGATGGAGATCCTTGATTTTCTTTCCTTTGTCCATGGTATTTGTCTTTTCCCTTTGCTTTCATAAATTTAGCAAACTTCTTAATCATAAGACTCATATTTTCCTCATCGTCATCAGAATCATCGTTCTCAATTCTCTTAGAACTTTTTCCTTATGAAATTTCAGACTTGAAGGCAAGCGTCTTTCTTTTGCCTTGATCCTCTTCTGTAGTTAATCTTCTCAGCTCAAGCTCATGCTCATGAAGCTTTCCAAAGAGAATCGTTGTTGACATCTGAGTTAGGTTTTGAGACTCCGAGATGGCAGTCACCTTTGGTTGCCAAGACCTGTCTAATGATTTCAATATTTTAACATTCAATTCATCAATGTCAAAAGTTTTACCTAAACATGTTAGGTGGTTCACAATGTGAGTGAAACACTTCTGGACATCAGAAATTGTTTCTCCAGGTTGCATTCTGAACATCTCATACTCCTGGATGAGTGTATTCTTCCTTGCAAGTTTCACGTCGTCTGTACCCTCATGTGTGACTCTGAGCACCTCCCACATTTCCTGTGCTGTCTTACACACTGAAATTCTATAAAATTCATCAAGTACTACAGCAGATGAAATAATATTACGAGCCTTAATATCAAATTGGGCTATTCTATTTTCCTCAGGAGTCCAGTTAAAGTATGGTTTTTCTACTTCTACACCATCAAGTGTTCTTTTAGGAATATAGGGACCATTTAGCACAGCTTCCCAGATGCCTTTGTCAACAGACCCCATAAAAATTTCCATTCTGACTTTCCAGAAGGCATAGTTATCACCAGTAAAAAGAGGTGGTCTGTTGATGGATGCACCCTTAGCATATACTTGATTTTGATGACCGACCATTTTCGCAAAAGTTTGAAAGAATATCAAAGCAAGCTCTGATACCAATTGCCGGAACAATCGGTACCGTTAAAGAGTCGCGCAGCGAAATAAAATATTTGGAAAGCGTGTTACGGTCACAAATCAAGTTTTGATGGTCTGTTTTAGAAAAAACAATTTTCTTAGAGAAAATTTATCAAACAGTTAATGTGTATAAAACAGAAAAGAGTATAGGGAGAAAAAAAATTGACACACTGGATTTTTATCCTGGTTCGATTCAAAAGAATCTACGTCTAGTTGTTAATCACTATAAAAAGTGATTAACGATTTCACTAAAATCAGTTTCAACAAATTACAATAAAAGTGAATAAACAAACAGAGAGATAAAACTTTCCTTCGACCAACGAATTAGTAGCAAGCAATTTACACTTTCCTTCGACTGACGAACCGGAACAGTGTAGAACAGTTCTTCCTTCGACCAACGAATTTGAAGAACAGTAGCGTTGCCAACTCGAAGAGAATCGCTCCGACCTTTGACCCACAAAGCGCGAGCTTCTCCTTTTCACGAGACTAGGCAGTGCAATGAACTAGCTTATGGAACTTCCTCAGATCACACTGTATTCTCAAAAGCTCAGAGTTATCTTCTTAGAGTTTTGGAAGAACCTTATATAGCAAACTATTCTGAATTCGCATAGATGAATTATAACTGCCACAGATAATCGATTATTGTTAGTGATAATCGATTATTTGAGTCCGTTACAGGGTTTTTCAAAAGTGATAATCGATTATCCTGAGGAATAATCGATTATTCGAGAGACTTTGGCAGTTCTCATCAAAACGAGTGATAATCGATTATTTGGAGTAATAATCGATTATTCCAGACCAACAAGGTTTTCAGAAAAGCTCAGGACAATCGATTATAACTTCTAATAATCGATTAAATGCGTAACAGTTCTGGAAGTACAAGTTTTTCTAAGTATTACATGTCCAAAGCCTTTCCTAATACATTTATAATCTACAAAGTGCTTTTAAAACAATTAGAACAGTCTATCTTCTTGCAGCATCATCAAAATCATTTATCTTCAAATTTACCAATGCTCCTCATTGGTAACAGAAACTCCTTCTACCTTCACTCCACAGACTGGGTTTGAAAGATTTGTTGTGGATCAATTTCGAAGGCTTTCAACAAGAATTTCAAAAGTTTAAAAATCTCTGATCATTATTCACAAGAAATCATATGAAGACAATGCTCTCATAACTCCCTCAGCAAGTGAATTTGATGATGAAGACAACACAATAGAAGATGAGTATATGGAGACATCTGACTCAGATTAGGAAGAAGAGTCCATTTTAGTTTATTTTTCTGAAATTAATGTAATATTTTAATATATTTAAGTATATTTTTGTATGTTTGAACTCTGTTTGAAATTTTAATATATACTTTTCGTGGTTATATTTTCATATTTTTCCTTTGTTTAATGTGATTATGTTTTTTTTTAAAATCCTTGAAGTTTTTTTCGTTGATTCTTAAAAACGTCGACGTTTTAAAAGATAAAAATAGGAAAAATGAATGTTACGTCGCATATTGTAAAAGATGACGTCAAAGATCAAGTCCATTTCTATAAATATACTTGCGGATTCTTGATCTAGTTCTGCACTTGTAAAATTTAGTCGTAACTTGTCACTTAGATATCATATTTTTTATGTTTCCTCATAGCTCTTTCAAGGTCACAAAAGTTAGGGTGACACATGAAAGAGCTATAGAAAAACAAGAAATAAGTTAATAGATTTGGATTTCGTTTGTAGTACAATTTCATTCATTATCATAGTGATTACAATCAGATTAGAAGCAAAACAGACACATAGCATAAACAGAAAACCGACTCCATACTAAAATTCTATGCCTCTATTCTCATTCAGAATATTTCCATTGAATCCCCCTCACTATACTCTTCACTTGAATCTTCAGTTGGAGAATCATTTTTATTCTTTTTCTCACGCAGAACGTTTATCTTCTGTTCGAGTCTCCTGAGTTTTTCAACAACAAATCTTTCAAAATTGGTTTCAGGGACGAAGTTGGTCCGGTCTTCATTTAGTGTAGGTGTGCTTCCAAAACTTTGAACAATATTCTCTTCATCCTTGAAGCACCATCCCTTTATGGTGTTCACAAGGCCAATGGAATTCAAGGTGTTTCGATTTATCACATTTGAGCAGTTACAAGAGTATTTCTTTTCACCACTAACATCCACACCTTGAAGGGTCAAGATTTTACTGATAAACACAACATATGGTTGATGTCGTGCATGTTTGGTTCCTACATCAATCATATGATCTTTTATTACTTCCACCCAATTGGTAGGAACATCATTCTTGATGGAATACAACAGGAAAACATCTTCAGTTGTCATTCTGTCTTGTACTTGTACAGGTCTAGCAGGTAAAATACCCAAGCAAGAATGTGTGCTGTTATCTTTTCTTCTTTATTCAGTCCCTCATGCACATATAATCTTTCAATTTTGTATCTCCCAGGAAACCTTAACCAGTTACTATACACGTCCTTTTTCTTTAGCCATCTGTTTGTTTCTAAGTACCGTAAGTGAGAGAATAACCCTTCGACTTTTAATCCAACAAGTTAAAACCAAATATCATTGTCAATGTGAACATTTACTCCTTTTACTCGAGAATGAAGGACACCATCTATGTTTCTCATATTGTTGTAGAAGACCCTTACTAAGTTAGGGTACCAATCACCCTTCATCTAGACAAGTGTACAGAGACCTTGAGTTTCAATCCATTCTTGGAAGTGAAATCCCTTTTTTTCAAATAAGTCGAGGTTCAGATACTTGTGAGGAATAATATGTTTAAACTTCGTCCACCTAAAAAACTCTAGACGAGTCTCCTCATCACTGATCCACCCAGAGAGATAGCATTTCTTGCAGCCACAACAACCTTTCCTCTGTCTGTTGAAGGATGTGATAAGAAGCCATTTGAATTTGGATACCAGATAATTTTCCTCAGTATTAGGGTTTACCAATATAGAAACAACTCAGTGTACATAAGATTTTCAAATTCACTGTATATAAGGGTGCGCAACGTCACGCGTTCAACGTCAAATAACATAACAACCAATGTAAACAATAACCGGTGGCATTGTTGTAAATAAATTCAGTGAAAAGGAAACAAATCTCTGGTGCTTTTGGATGAACCATTTATTATGGCTACTCAAGCAAGACAAATATTCTATGTCATTGACCTAGTGAATCATAAATGGTCAGTGGTATTGGAAGGCAGAGCCATGCACACAACTGATGATGAAGACTCTCTAGATATACTTGAGACAAGCTCCTTCTCATCAAGAACCATTGAAAATAAGGTTGATGATGTACCCAATGAAATACATGCAACTCGAGGTGATCACAACAAAGGCATATGGGATAAATAGGTGTCTTAACATTGTTTTAATTACTTTTACAATTTATTTATTTTGTATGTTCTAACTATAATTTACTAACACTTTGTAAACAGGTATGACGAGCTCTGGATTAGGTCCGACAGGAGGAGGGGGTAGATCTGTGACTCGAATGCCTGATGTCATATCCCGTCGGGTTAATGAGAAACTAGTGACGGTGGAGTTTGATCCCCGAACATTTGTGCCTATTGGGGCACATGCAGCATCGTTCAAGAGTTACTTGGGCATGATGGCAAAATATCATGTCCCTATTGTCGCTACCTGTTCGGATGATGTCCCACAGGTTGACAAAAATCTACTATGGCAAGATATCTTGGTATGTTTAAGATGTTTTACTTCCATCATTGACTTATTTTTGTTGATCATGCTTTAATATTAATTTTGCTTTTATCAGGAAAACTGGGATATCCCTAATGATGAGAGGATAAGGAAGAAGATTTTATCCCACATTGCAGTCCAGTGGAGGGACTTCAAGACGAGAATGACACGTCAATACGTCTTTGGCTCTAAACAAAACGACACTCCTTGTACAAAATATTAAATAACTGAGGAGGAGTGGGTGTAGTTTAAAGAATCTAGACATACTCTTGAGTGGCATGGATGTCTTTTAATATTTTTCTATAGTCACACAAGATGTTAATTTGTGATTTATGCTTAATGATTTTCATTTTTTTATAGGTGAAAATGATAGCCGCCCAGCAGAGGCAGAGGCTTAATGATACACCACACGTACTGTCACGTGGTGGTTATGCGTTATTAGAGAAAAAGATGAGAAAACGTCGCGCTGAGGAGTTAGGTCTTGAGTCACCTAATCTAGCACGTCCACCAGTCGGACATGAATTGTGGAAGGTTGCACGGACAAAGTCCAATGACCAGTTTACATCCCAGTCTGCTCAAGAGATATCCCAGAGAATTGTAAGTGGAAACTTTTAACTGATTACCATAGTTCATAAAAAAATTATATAACAAACATTTTAATGTGTCTAACTTCATTATGATATGCAGGATGACTTGGTTGACCAACAGAGTCAAGGCACATTTGTGGCACAAGGTAGGGAGGACCTCCTAGTAGCAGCCACAGGTGGGCTAGACTGTCTAGGTCGTGTGTGTGCTGTTAGAGGAGCTATTGGATTGAGGGACTACTTTGGCCTAAAACCAAGAAACACAGAAGTCGTGACTCAGGAAATCGTTAGTAGCATCAAGCAACAGGTGGAAGTCGAATTAGAGGAAAGCATGGGTGAAAGCTTAAGACTGCTCGAAGAAAAACTTGCAATGATCACCCAACAACAGCAACAACAACAACAACAACAACAACAATCACAACAAGAGGATGCATCTACAGATGATCCTACTGCACTTCGTGTGAGCACCAAAGGCTCATGCTCTACTGGAGATCATACTGATTACAATATTCAATATGAGTTTTTGGTTGATGAGGATCCTCCGTGCGTAGTGCCCGTGGGACGACAGATTGTAGGAGGCCAGACCATTCATGGTGCTCCTTTATTGCCCACCCACGCGCGGGTAATGATTAATGATCCAAGAGACCCCCAGGCTCGAGTGTCAGTGCCTAGATCTGAAATCCAATTCGTGGGGGAGGCCTTAGGCACATTTATAGCTTGGCCTAAGGCTATGATCATGCCATATTTTGGCCCACCAGTGGTATTATATTCTTCTTTTTATTATCTTAAATCTTCAAGTTATAATTAAACGATTCCTAACTTTTGTAAATGTGAGTTGCAGGTCTACCGTCCTGACAAACAACCAATTGCTCAACTTGTGAATGAGGCTCGTGAGGAATCATCCGAGCAGAAATCAGAGGGGAATGGACTGAGGTAGAAATTTACATTTGAAAATCTCACAAATATCAATAAACTTTTGACTTTAAAATGAATATAATAGTAAAGTTTCCTTGATTATGCAGCGGTTCAACACTACCTCTTCATTGTCCACTTCATTAATAAAGACGATAAGAGAGGAATGGGCAAGATATTTGAATAAACATTTTAAATAGCTATAGCTTTAGTTTTTTCCTTTCATGATAGTAGCATTTGCTTACTTGTGCAACTTTTAAACTATTAATAGATTATTGTGAATAGATGAATATTGTGAATAGATGAATGGAAAATTGGGTTCTTTTAAGTTTTGATGATCGCATTACCGTCTTTTAGTTTTACAATTTAATTGGAACTGATGAATTGATGATAGCATGGTTTAAATTAATTAATTCTATGAATATATATGAATTGGAAAACTAGTTTCTGTATTTCAGGTTTGGTTAAATGAGCTAAAGTGAATCAAATTTGAAAAAAAAAACTGAATGTAACGTCGAAGTATACACCGTATGACGTTCAAACGTCGACAATAACGTCAAATATCGAAGTGTTCGACGTTAACCTTACGTCCATCCCCTTATACTGAACGTCAAATATTCCTTTAAATATAAATATTTATTCAAATATTACTAAAAAATTGACGTCTTCTTTGAACTTCGACGTAAACATTACGTCCATTATCTTCCACAACGACGTTAACGTTACGTCACTTCCCTCATAAGTAAGACGACAAATCTTAATATAAAATATAAATATTTATTCAAATATTGGACGTCATTCTCTTTACTAATTGACGTAACCTTACGTCGTTGCACAACGTCGACGTTAGGGTTACGTCAATTCTAGATCCACTCGACATCAAATTGTCCTATTAACGTCGCCCAGTGGTATTCGACGTAACATTTACGTCACCCGCTATGACATCGGTCTCGAATTTGTCGTTAAAAGCTAAAAATAAACGACGTAATACGCTGTTTTTGTACTAGTGTTGCCTCAAGGTTTTGGGTAAAGAGTGGTGTCAATCGCTTACATAGTTGGCTTAGATGTTATTAGTGTTTGTGTAACCCCAATGAATTGAAGAGTATTATTATTTGTGCGACTTAGACAATACTGACTCAGACTGAAATAATCGATTATTCTGTGTAATAATTGATTATTTGCACGAGCAATGATTTTTCAAATAAGCTCGTGATAATTGATTATTACACCAAATAATCAATTATTTGCGTAAACTTTCTAAAGACATAAAAACTTCTAAGTGTTTACATCAACAAAATTATTCCTATTACAATTGATTCTACGGAAATGTTTTTAAATGAATTACAACTAAAGTCTTCAAGTTCTGTATCTTGTAGCATCATCAAAATCATTATATCTTCAAGACACCAATGCTCCTCATTGATAACAAATTTCACTTTTGTCGTACTTTTAGAGGCATTTTAATGTTTTGAGATGCGTGAGAACCATGCATATGTTTTAACTATGCTTAAAGTGAATCTTTATTGAATTTTAATTCTAATGATATGCTTAGTTATTTGATATGATGTTTATTGATTGTTTAAGTGATAAAAAGTTAATAATTCAAGGTGATTTTTGAAAGGTCATGACTTAATGCAATAAGTAACGATGAAACATGCAAGTTTAACACTTGAACTTTCATTTTAACACTCAAGTAGAGCTGTCAAAACGGGTAACTCGACTCGACCCGATCCGACCCACCACAGGTTGATCACTTAATGAGTCAACCCAACCCGATTAACTTATTAATGAGTTGAAAATATTCGAACCTGACTCGACTCACTGGGTTGGTGAGTTAAACGGGTTGACTCACTAACTCATTTAATTATAAGTTTTTCTTAAAATAAAAAAATTACAAATTTTTTTAATTCAAATTTAAATAAATTTCACACTAAAAAACTCCAAAGATAGTCAAAAAAAATTATCATACAATAAAAACATGTACAAAAGGCAAACAAATAAGTTTTTAATATTAATAATTTTTGTATCTTGTCCATTTATAATATTAGAGTCTTAATTAGATAAATCTATAATATTTTTCTCTCTTGAAACATCTTATTCTTTATCATCATCTACAATATAATAAAAAAAATGCTAACTAATAATATTGAAACAAAAAATAATAAATAATTTAATTAAATTAGGTGGGTTGGTGAGACAACCCGACTCACCACAGGTTCAACCCGAGTGAGCCGGATTGAAAACTAGCCGCTATAAAAAAAGTACATTTTTTTCAAACCTAACCCAACTCAAATCCATGGTGGATCGAGTTGACTCGCAGGTTACAACTTATTTTTATAACACTACACTCAAGTAAGTAAAATACCAAACTAACTCCGTATTTTATAAGCTAAAGTGACAATAAGTAATGATGAAGTAGTAAAGGAGAATAAATAAGATTCTCCTATTAAGTGACTTCACTTAAACTCGATTAACTCACTTAAACTCGTTAAACTAATGGTGTAGCAATCAAGTAGCAAATTCCTTATTTCAATATGTGTGTGATTATACAATTGAATGATGAATGAAAATATGTGATGAAAAATGATGACTAATAAAGAATGAAAAATATGTAAGATAAATTGTGAGAAGTGTTAGATATTAATATTTTTGAAATCATTATGTTGGATATTAAATGGTGTAGACAAATTAAGTTAGTTATGAGTTGATTTGATTGATTGACAATTAAATTAGGTGTTAAAGTGTTTAGTGAGAGAATAAAATAATATAATGGTTGATATATGAGATAACCTAAGTGGGTGAGTTAATATTAATATCTAGAATGATATCTTGACCAAGTTACGATTGTCATGTCGAGTATAAAATCTCATTTATATAAAGGAAATTTCCTACTTTTACTCATAGACTAAATCACATGGATGAAGATATTAGGTGAAGTTAAACGTGGTTATTATATTATTATGCATAAACTATTTGTCGAAAACTATCATGTCATGAATGTGAGGTTTGTAACATTTCAAAAATACAACAATAAACCATATAATAGAGTTAATTACATTTAATAATATATCAATTCAGTCTTACACTAAACAACGAGCGCGCATGGCCGAACAGCCTTACAGAGAGAGAGAGTTACAAAAGATATAAACAAAACATAAGTACAAGTCTGACCGAACGGTTTACAAAAGCCCACTACCGATCGGTCATACATACGAAGATGGGAAAGAGGTGAACGACCACCTCACTACGAAAACTACTCTACTGACCGAACGTTCTACTGTTCGGTCTTAACTTCAACTTCTACCAAATTTTCCTCTTCAAGCGCTTCTTCAAGTAGCTCGTCTCCTCCTGCTCACATCCACACGGATGATCATTGCAACGACAAGGACGGACGTACAAAACCAGACAACACAGGAAAATGCAGGGTAAGCTTATGTAATTTAATTCAAGTAATAACATACGTTTATCATATTCAAACACATCAAGTAAATTTCAACATACGATTCAAACAAGGCCTACTACTAGACTGACTGTCCGGAGGGTATGAATTCTGTGTAGCTACGACGTTCGTGCACCCGGGTGATGTAGTAACTGGAATACTCTCATCAGCTGCCACCCGAGGTTAGTCCGTTCCGTCCAAAGTAACCCTAAGGACTAGGACCTCCTGCCGTTCCCACACATGACCTACCCTCCTCTATGTGAGGACGAGTACTCACGGAATATCAGGATGAACCGCCAGCTAAGCATTTCCACATTCATACTTTACCAATTTCAATATTCACTCATGAGTCGTTCCTCCCCGGAATGCTCGTTCAAATTCACAATAATTCCTCCATCTCATATACTCTTCATCTTTTATCATCCATCGTTTTAATTTCATTTTTATCACCAATTCTAAGAACATCAAATACCGAACGTTCAATCCTCACTCAGAACGAGGATGAACACTAGGAATGAGACCGAGAAGTCTCCTGTTCCAGAATAGAATAAGATCGAGTGGGTTACTATTAGATTTAGAAATAAACCGAGTACAACTAGATATTATATGACGAACGTTACTTACAACGTGAATCAGTTAAATGAACTGACTCTCGTGAGCTCAAACCTATATTCAAAGAATATGGCAAGTACGGAGACTCTAGGCCGAATCCAATAAATGTAGACACGTCAAGACGTTAAAGAACCATACAGAAATCCAATGCCAGTAAATGACTGAACATGGTAAAGGAAAATTCTACTGAAGTTGGACGAACGCTATTTTATCAAAGTAGATCAATTATAAACGAGTATAAGCGCTAGGTATAAGACCGAGCACCACCCATTACGGAAGTTCGGTGTGAGACCGAGCACTACTACTTATAAAAGAAGGATTAATAAATATGACATTTATCGGAAGTGTGTTTAAGAATAACTACCATATACAAATACATATATTTACAAGATTTGAGTTTATCACTGAATACTCAGATGCAACTACGCTTGGCCGAACGCTCAAGCACAGTACTATCACAAGAAGACACTCGTCCTCAACTAGAATTCTTTCCAAATGAAAGAATTCAATTCCAAACCATTTTAATAGGAACACCGAACGGTCGAGGACCGTTAAATGACAAACGTAAATTATTATAGGGAAATTCATATCCAGAAAGTCATTTATCTTCAACTCATTTCTCAATACATAATATCATAACCATATAAAATAAATATCAAATCAATTTGCATACTTCATACGATCCATATCATACTAATAAATCATTTTCCACATAAACAATCATATCAGTATCCTACTTCATATTGATTCAACCACTCAGCAACATGCATTCATTATCAACAAACGTATAAACAACATACAATTAAACTTGATAAGCTTCCCTTACCTCTGAAAGTGAACGAACGTTCTACAGACCGCAACTCGGTTTGCCAAACTAAGATTCCTTCTACCCTCAACGCTCAACTACTCTTCGAACCAAAATCAAACAACAGACCAAAAGGGTTCAGAATTAAACTAAGGAATCATGCAACCAGAACTTGGTTTGCATGTTCACAAAAACGAACGGTTAAGGGGAAGGAAACTTACCAGTTTCAGAACTGGAAACTGTTCGGTTCAAAATGAAGCTTGGGACGCCGGGAGTGCTCCCACGGTGCCTGAACGGTGATCGGAGAGGAGAAAAGGTGAGTGTTGGTAGAGAGAAGGGAGAGTTTCTAGAGAGAAGGAGGAGAAATGAAAGATCAGAGTTTGGGAAGAAGGGTGCATGCAGAGGAGAGTGGGAGGAAAGTTTCAGAAACCATCATTTTCTTCCCACGTCCAAACGAACGTCCGCTCTCCTGCCGACACCTGCCTTCCACTATCTGATTTCAGAATCCTAAACGCTTGACACCTGGCATCCGCGTAGAGGGGTTTTGGGTGCGTTTTAAATGAGGTCTTACATTCCCTCCAACTACAAAAATTTTCGTCCTCGAAAATTAAAACTTACCCAAAAATAGGTGAGGATACAATTCCCTCATGGCATCCTCCACTTCCCATGTAGAGTCGCCCGTCTTCTCGTCCCACACCACTTTCACCAATCTGATAGCTTTCCTTTTGTAGTACTTGGTGCGACTGTCTTCAACTCGAACTGGTTGCATCTCGAACGTTCGGTCCTGACGAAGACGAACATCTTCTAATTCCAGTACGTGGGAGGGGTCGGCTATGTACTTCCAGAGTTGGGAAACGTGGAAGATTGGATGAAGGTTGGACAGTTGGGGAGGCAGGGATAACTTGTACGCCACTGGTCCGATCTTCCTCAAGATTTGATAAGGTCCGACGAACTTGGGGGATAACTTCTTGGGTCGAACGGCTCTGCCTACTCTAGTGGTCGGGTTCAGTCTAAGAAAGACGTGGTCTCCTGCAGCGAACTCCAAAGGCCTTCTCCTCTTGTCTGCGTACGATTTCTGTCGGCTCCTTGACGTCTTCAACCTCTCTTGGATCAACTTCACCTTCTCAGTCGTCTGTTGGATAAGCTCAGGTCCGATCAACACCTTCTCTCCTTCTTGAAACCAGCATAGTGGCGTGCGGCACTTCCTTCCATAGAGAGCTTCAAAGGGAGTCATTCCGATGCTGGACTGAAAACTGTTGTTGTAGGTGAACTCCACTAAAGGCAAGACTTCATCCCAAACGCCCATGTGATCTAGGACGCACGTCCTCAGTAAGTCTTCAAGCGTCTGGATGGTTCTCTCAGATTGACCGTCCGTCTGAGGGTGATAAGCCAAACTCATCTGCAGTTTGCTACCCAATTCACTTTGCAGGGACTACCAAAATCGAGAAGTAAATCTTGTGTCTCGGTCCGAGATGATACTTGAAGGAACTCCATGTAACCGAACGATCTCTTTGATGTAGAGCTTAGCCAGGTTGGTCATAGACATCTTCAGGTTAGCAGCCAAGAAGTGAGCGCTCTTCGTCAGTCGATCTACTATCACCCAGATGGAATCGTGATTCTTCACTGTGCGCGATAAGTGAGTGACGAAGTCCATCGAGATGCTGTCCCACTTCCATTCCGGAATCTCCAACTGCTGTAGTAGACCGCCCGGCCTCTGGTGTTCTGCCCTGGCCCGTTGACAAGTTAAACATGATGCCACAAAACGAGCGACATCACTCTTCATTCCTGGCCACCAGAAGGACTTCCTGAGATCTTGATACATCTTAGTCATGCCAGGGTGCATGCTAAGACGGCTTTGGTGTCCTTCCTCAAGAATGATCCGCTTTAGCTCGCCATCGTTAGGAACGCACGTCCTATCCATGTAACGTAAGAGGCCGTCCGTTCCAGTGTTGAAATGCTTGTCTTGATCCGTACCGAGCGCGCTCAAGATCTTCACTAGTTCTTCATTCGCTGATTGCTTTTCTCGGATTCGGTCAAATACGTTACTTGAGATTCTAAGGTTACAGCATTTAATACTGTTCGGTCCTAAATCGAACTGCAACCTTAGATCTCTAAAACTCTCAACCAGACTGAGTTCCCTTACCATCATAACCGAAACATGAACTACCTTTCTGCTTAAGGCGTCCGCCACCACATTAGCCTTTCCCGGATGATAAAGTAGTTCAAATTCATAATCCTTCAAGAACTCTAGCCAACACCTCTGCCTCATATTGAACTCTTTCTGATCAAAGAGGTACTTGAGACTCTTGTGATCACTGAAGACTTGGAAAGTTGATCCATACAAGTAGTGTCTCCAAATCTTCAGTGCGAAGACGACCGCTGCCAATTCTAAGTCGTGCGTCAGATAGTTCTTCTCGTGGATCTTCAGTTGTCGAGAAGCGTACGCGACCACTCTCTTCTCTTGCATAAGTACACAGCCCAAACCTTAATAAGATGCATCGCAATATACTTCAAACAGTTTGGCCGTGTCAGGAATGACCAACACTGGGGCGCTCGTCAAATTCTTCTTCAATTCTTGGAAACTCGCTTCACACCGATCGGTCCACGCGAACGGGTGATCTTTTCTGGTCAGTTGAGTTAACGGAGCTACTATCTTAGAGAATCCTTCAATAAAGCACCTATAGTAGCCCGCGAGCCCCACGAAACTTCAGACTTCAGTGACCGAACGGGGACTCTCCCATTCTAAAACCGCTCGTACTTTGGCCGGATCTATTGAAATCCTTCCAGTAGAGACGACGTGCCCCAAGAACTGCACTTCTTTCATCCAAAACTCACACTTGGATAACTTGGCGTACAACTCCTTCTCCCTCAACACGCCAAGTACGACCCTCAAGTGTTCCTCATGCTCTTCACAGCTCTTGGAGTAGATAAGGATGTCATCAATGAAGACGACAACGAACTTGTCCAGGTACGGTCGAAAAATGCGATTCATGTAGTCCATGAAGATCGTTGGTGCATTATTGACACCGAACGACATCACTACATATTCGTAGTGTCCGTAGCGAGACCGAAAGGTAGTCTTATGGACGTCCCCTTCCTTAACTCGAATCTGATGATACCCCGATCGTAAATCAATTTTTGAAAATATAGTAGCCCCCTGCAATTGATCCAATAGGTCGTCAATCCTCGGCAAGTGGTACTTATTCTTGATGGTCAGCTTGTTTAATTGCTTGTAATCAATGCAAAGCCGAGAGCTGCCATCTTTCTTCTTCACCAAGAGAACAGGCGCTCCCCAAGGTGATGCGCTCGGCCGGATGAACTTCTTATCCATCAAATCTTCAATCTGTTTCTTGAGCTTGACCAACTCAGCTGGAGACATCCGATAAGGTGCCACTGAAATGGGTCCTGCCGTCGACACCAAGTCAATCGTAAACTCTACCTAGCGAGGAGGAGGTAGTCCAGGTACTTCGTCCGGAAATACGTTTGGGAATTCATCCACCACCGATCGTCCCCCAATCAGCTTGCGACCGGACGATCGTTCACAACCTAATTCTCCACACTGCTCATCAGATAATCCTGCCGACACCTGCCTTCCACTATCTGATTTCAGAATCGTAAACGCTTGACATCTGGCGTCCGCGTAGAGGGATTTTGGGTGCGTTTTAAATGAGGTATTAATATACCAAAAGGTCTTAAATTGATTCATATATTAATATCTCGTGTAATATGTTTAATATGAGTCTTTTTTATATTAAATTATTTTAATGTCATATAATCAAGGCTTGTATGAAAATATTTCTTAAAACATGTCTATGTAATTTTGTTGAATAGTATGTTTTATCTCTAATTTGACAATGTATAGTAACGTAAATGCCATACATTTTAAAAGATATGGTAATATAGATAAGTTATATTATCTTACTTATTTAGTAAGACTTTATGATTCATTTTATGTTATAACCTTATTTAATACGTGAATAAATTATATCATAAGTCATAAGGAAAGTTCTAAACAATGATGGATGTTTTATGTTTTTTTATTTTCTCTTAACACAAACACATTTTCTTTTAAAAACTCAAATGTTTCATGACTGATTGTTTTAAAGACCTAAAAAATGATTTTTGAGAATTTTGTAGTTTTAAAATGGTGATATTTGATTATTTTAATAATAAATTTTTTTAGCATAAATAAATTTTTAATAAATAATTTTTATTATTTTAGAAATACATATTATTTTAAAAACCACTTTTTTAAAGTTTTTTGCCTTCTTTATACTTTTTCTTATCCTTTTAAAGATATGAGACTGTAAGAGCGTTCTTCTTGACAAGTTTTTTCTACCTATCCAATTAGTTTCTTTATTTCAGTAAGTTGTTTGTATGCCTTTTTCTTAGGTTAATTTTTTCTTTTATTGCATGTAATTTTCTTTGTTGCGTGTGTCTTGTGAGTCTTTGACGATCAATGATCATAATTGTATAACTTGATCATTTTTGTGATGTTTCTATGTATAAATAGAGCATCCTGCAAATTTAAAGGTGTTTTGGTGTTTTAGAGTGTCTAGAGTTGTCATACCAACACTAGTGCAAAAAAGACCTTTAACGTCACCCTTTAGACGTCTAACCCTCGAATATCAAACGTAAAAAATGACAGGTGACATTTTTTGTAAATAAAACAACTATTTAGACGTCACCTATGGAGGGGTCTGACGTCTAAATACTCATATACGTCGGCTCCCCCGAATAGACGCCAAAACTAAATGAAAAAGTTAATAAAAAATAATTTTTTGTTCTATTTAGACGTCTGTTATGGGGGAAACCGACTTCTAAAGCCATTTAGACATCTGTTATTGAGGGAACCGACGTCTAAATACACAACCCAGAAATTTAAAAAGTCACTTTTTGACTCCATTTAGACGTCTGATCCCGCCACTCCGACTTCCAAAGCCCTTTAGACGTTTGTTATTGGGGGAACCGACGTCTAAACCCTAAACCTAGAAATTTAAAAAGTCACTTTTTAACTTCATTTAGACGTCTGATCCCGCCACTCCAACTTCTAAAGCCCTTTAGATGTCTGTTATTTGGGGAACCGACGTCTAAACCCTAAACCCAGAAATTTAAAAAGTCACTTTTTGACTTCATTTAGACGTCTGATCCCGCCCTCCAACTTCTAAAGCCCTTTAGACGTTCGTTATTGGGGGAACCGACGTCTAAACCCTAAACCCAGAAATTTAAAAGGTCACTTTTTGACTCCATTTAGACGTCTCATCCCGCCACTCCGACTTCTAAAGCCCTTTAGACGTCTGTTATTGGGGAAACCGACGTCTAAACCCTAAACCCAGAAATTTAAAAAGTCACTTTTTGACTTCATTTAGACGTTTGTTATGGGGGGATTCGACTTCTAAAGCCCTTTAAACGTCTGTTATGGGGGAACCGACTTCTAAATGTCGGCATTAAAACACCGTGATCGTGATACAGCCGTTACGCGCACTTATTGTTCATCATCTTCGTCGCATTTTCTCTCTATGGGTTATGCTTTTCTGGTTCGTTTTCTCACTTTTGCACCGTTTTAAATTAATTTTACTCCGTTTTAAATTAATTTTACTCCGATTGCATCACTCTTTGATGCATCATCTTTCATTTGAATCGATTAAAATGCGTTTTCGTTGGGTTTTGATGCAGTTATTCTCGTGTCTTGGGCGGCGTTCTTTGGCGGTGATTTCTTGTGTTTTGCACTCTTCAATTCCCTCCACTATGTTTTTAAAACCATCCAATAAAAATAATGTACAATACATTCTCTTCAACTAAAATATAAAGTTGTAAACTCGAATCACCATGAGTCAAGAGCATCCTTAGAGACGTTTGACTTATATATGGATCGGACGTCTATATAGACGTCTGACCTATATAGGTTCGACGTCTATAGAGACGTCTGACATAAAGGGTCCGACATCTCATTAATGTCACCCATATAGACGTCGGACAGAGATCAGACGTTAAAAGCCCAAAATAACAGACGTCTAAAGTCTTTTCTGTACTAGTGCAGGTGTAGGAAGCTAATTTTTTCTCTTTTATGTTTGTTTCAATTGATTTTTGTTTGTGTATTGAATTTGGTAAAGTTATGGGAGGCATGCTCACTGGTTAGCAAACTCTCATTAAGTGAAAGCCAAACTTGATTTTAGCATAGAGTCGGGAGAAGGAGACTTGCTAAATGAATTATCATGTAATTTATTCCAATGTTGGATTTCAGGTCGTTGAGAGAGCATGTGGTTTAACTTAGCAAGTCTGTAAGATTTCAGATAAGATATTTGTGGAGAAAATTATATGATCTTAAGACAATTCTGATGATGTTTAGAATATAGTTTAATGTATGTATTTATATTATGGTTTGTGTGAAAATAGTATGCTCAGATCCAAGATCGATTAGGCATGTATTTTTTAAGGGTATACATTAAAGTATGAATTCAGGAATGGGATACTAAACATGCAAGACTATGGTAAAATAAATGAATTAGTTGGTGAGAGAAAATAAAAATTTTATAAATTTCTTATTTTACATCAAAATCTTTTTTTTTTCTCTAGCCAATTACGATTTAAGATTAAGTTATTTTTAATGACATGCCACGTATAATAATTGTATTGTTTGTATATGTGGTTAAACATAATTGATTCTTAAATAAAACCATACGTTTCGAAAGATTATTTTGCATAAAATTCACTTAATTATGCAAAATGTAATATTTTGAAATCAACATTGAAATGATTTTCAAATTACTTTTTTATAAAATGCGTATCTCCAAATACTTTTATGTATTTTTGTTGTCATAAGTAAATTGATTTTGTCTGATTAAATTAGTATTAAATAATAGTAAAAAAAGTTAATTTTACACCTGCCTTTCCATTCAACGAAAAAAAAAGTTTTAAATCAATTTAAAATTTAAAATACAACTTTATAAAAAGCACACGCCTTTAATAATAATAGAGATTTTAATGAATAAAAAAAAAAATGAAGATGAAGGAGTAGAGGCATGATTGCATATTGCTTTCATCCAACTAGCTAGTTTTTGTGGAGTGGGTTATGTGTAGCTTTATGGTGTAGGTGGGTAATGTATGATAGAGGGCTGACATAGTGTTAACATCACATTCAATTAACAACTCAACAACTGTAGCTTAAACTAATAATATATTTCTGCTTCTGTCAAAACAAAATTATAATATGAACTTCTTTCCCCTTTTTAATTTTACCTTTATTAATTTCAGTATATATATAATAAAATTTAAAAATTTAAAAAAATGGTAGCTCTTTAACGAATATGTTAGGATTTTCAGTCTCTTTTACGATGGACTAATAGTGGAACAGATTGATATTTATCAAAAGCTTACTATGTAACTGAGAGGGTATAATATAATGTATATATGAATTATGGAGAAAAGAGTTTCAATTTAAGTTACAATTTTTTATTTAAGATATTTATGTTTAGAAAGTTTTGGGTGGGATTTAAGACTGGTGTTTTATTTGGATAGTGTGATAGAAAATAATATTATTTTAAATAAGGGAAAGACGATAGAAAAATAAGTGAAATTGATATAATTTTATTTATTATGACTTATTATTGTTAGTATTATTTTTCAATCATTTATTATTATTATAAGAAAACATTTTTCTTTAGTTTCTACGTAACAACAAAATTAGAGGTTTACTTTATCAATACAACCTATTTATTGAAAGTTATATATGCATTCTGCTATAATCATATTAACAAAATCTAAATCAACAACACCATGTTTTTTCTAGCTATTAACTGTCATATATGTAAAACCTCGTTTCTTTTAAAATCTCAAAGTCAGACATTAGAAAAACACAAACGCAGTGCTCACCTTTTCGGTTTTTGTACAAAGATAAATTTGTCTTAGATATTACAAAAGTAGACAAAAAAAACCCGCAAATATGAAAATAGGTAAGTCATGAGGTCCAGACGACTTCCAGTAAAATAAGTCGTGTCTCCTGTACGATTTCATCCTGTAGCTCTCATTAGGACTGAAGTCGTGCATCCAAAAACGACTTTATGTCGTTGTAATCGATTACCAAACATTGTAATCGATTACAACATGCTGAAGTCGTACATTGTAATCGATTACAACGACATAAAGTCGTTTTTGGATGCACGACTTCAACTCTGGTCAGAGCTACATGGTGAAGTCATGCAGGGCGGACATGACTTCTTCGCTGGAAGTCGTCTAGGCCCCTCGACTTGCCTATTTTTGTATTTGCAGGTTTTTTTTCCTACTTCCGTAATATTTAAGACAAAAATGTCTAGTTTGGTACAAAAACTCATCTTTTCTTCAAACAATTTTATTTCTGAAACCTCAATCTTCTCGGTAACTTGAATCTTAGCTTCTCTTCAAACAAAGCCTACATTTAGTATCATTGTAGAGAGTTCTACAAAATATAATAATCTAAATTAGAAGTTCAATTTGTGTTTTTCCCTTTCGATACTTTTTTTAAGTCAAAGTTAAGGTTCTTCTTTCTACAAATAAGGTTGTCTTGTTTGTCGTGATTGTTTGAATTTATACGTTTTGATTTGATGTTTTGGTACTATAAAAAATATATTTCATGTGTGAAGTTGGAAAGGAATGAGTTTGAGTAATGCATATAAGATTTGGGACTGGAACTGATGTTTTCAAGTTTCAATGTAACACTATAGTTGGGTGGCCGTTTGACAGTGGATCATTGTCTTACTGGCGTTGGACGCCGCTTACCAACAATGGGTGCTACCTAGTCTTTTGCACTACGTGCTTTTGGTAAAATGAAAATTCTATCTTTGCTAATTATCAGATATTGTTGAAATTTTAGCATCGGACTCCAGACACAATTTTTTACTTTGACCAGTCAAATCTTGAATTAGAGTTATGTAGTTGAAACAATTTTTTTTGTAAGATTTTCATGGATTAGGTTGTTGATAGCTTTGAGCCTTATTGTTTGTTATGTATACATCTTTTTACAATTATATAATAAGGTTGATTTTTTTTTACATTGACTTAATTATCTTTAATTTAACTTAATTTATCTCTAATTTGAATGTAAAAACATAATTTTTGGAGTTTTATGAAATCTACGTTTTTATTCCTAAAGTCTTGAACAATTTGTAAAATGTGCAGTTAAATTATTGTGGAATATATTTGAGAAGGTTATTTTTTTAAAGGATGAGAAGGTTATTCTCAAAAGAAATATTTTTTTGTATAATTTTAATGTGTTTTCGAATGCTTGTGTGAAAATATACAGATCCAATTGAAATTATAGCGTGTATGTCATGTGTGTGAATGTATCAAGCTTGTGTCATTGTTTTTTGTTTAGATTATTGAAAATATAAGGGAAATATGTAATTGTTTTTTTTTTCAGCTTTTATGATATTAATTGTTAGCCTAATTATGTAATTGGTTTGTAAAGTAAAACAATGGAATGAATGACGACATTTTCAAGTAGGAAATTCAATTGAATTTGTAACTTTTTAGTGTATATATTGATGTTGACGTGTGTGTTTCGTTAATCTATATAATATTTATATAAATGCTATATTATTATAGTTTCATCATTAGGATTACTGTATTAATATATTTCATATTATAATAATGTACCTTTAATATTGTTATGAAATATTTTAATACTATTATGAATATATAATAATTTTAAGGTGTGAATATTATAATTTGTGTGGAAGTGCGATGTGAGGTTGGAGAAAACATGTGGTGTAAAGTTATGTAATAATTAGAGAAGATGAAGATGGAAGTGGAGCTTTTATGAGTGTTAAATGTTCTATGGGTCAGAAAGCTTATCACCAATTAAGCTGGAAAAAGTGGGAAAAGTTGAGATAAAAGTTTTCTCACAATTTCTTATTTTTTTTTCTTTTGCTGTGTTCGTAAGATTTGGACCACTTGGATCTAAAAAGTCTTAGCATACTTGCTTAACTTTTCTTCCTATGTTCAAATTTTACTTTTTTTCTATTTTAGTAGTGTTAGAGGAATCATGCAAAATGAATTTGATATCCTTTCAATTTTACATTTTATATTAGGAGAAGCATTTCAAATTAATTTTCAAATTTTGGGTTAGTTATTGTACGAAAAGTACATTTTCTCCATGGAGTAGTTTTCACCTAATACTATAATACAATTCTAATAATAATAATATTATTATTATTATTATGGTCAACCTTATAGAAGAGACTTGTGAGTCGACTTAAAGAAAAATTGACATTAATTTTGTAGTATGGTGAAATCTATCTTATGATATAAATTTTATGGATGTTGTTTATTTGATAATATTTATGTAATTATATGAGTTTTTCTTTTTCTTGATAATGATATTGAATAAAAAAATCTATAATTTTTTGACATTGAATTATTAATAATATCATATTTTATTTTATTATATTTTTTATTTTACTTGTAAAATACGTATTTGAAATAATAAGGAAAGTCTATAAGCACAATACATGTATTTTTAAATATTTAGATATGGATATAAATAAATTTTTATTTAAAATTTAATAACAAACTTTAATATATGTTATTGTGTTATTTGATAGACAATGATAAAAAAAATTTAATTTTATTCCTTCATGCATTCAAGTTTCAATTGAAACCAACAAGCACATTCTCCCATTTGAAACCATAGAGAGTGACCTTAAAGCAAATGTTTTCTACCAAACCAATGCAACACTATCTTTTTACTTACAATACAATTTACTTTCATTTTCTAACACAAAAGACAAAAATCATATCTCACAAGTGGTTGTGGGATGTTGACAGCACTTGTTTTTCCTTCATGATTTTCTATAAATTGTGATATATTCTATAATATTGTCATAATAATAATCACTTATATTTTTTAGCTTATTCATAACTATATGTTCTGTGTAATTTAATAGCTGAGACTTATTATATATATTTTTAAAAATCTTAATATCTACTAAACGTGTTTACTAATAAAGTGTTAGTTTCTGAATTTTATATATAAACTCAACCAAATTAATGAGAGTTTACACTACAAAAAATTTAGATTTTTATCGGTGTTATTTTTGTTATTTCCGGCGGTTTTAACCCCTAGAAAGTACGTTACTTACGGTTACGAAAAACTCTAGGGAAAACTGCGCCGCTAAGTAATTACTGACGGTTTTCTCAAAACCCCCACTAATACCGGCGGTTTTCTCAAAACTTCCGTTAATACCTGTGGTTTTCTCGAAACCCCTGCTAATATCGACGGTTTTATCAAAACCCCGGCTAATACCGACGGTTTTCTAAAAACTTCCGCTAATACCGACGGTTTTCTCGAAACCCCTACTAATACCAACAATTTTTTCAAAATCCCGCTAATACTGGCAATTTTTCAGAAAATCGCCGATAATTACTTACTGGGGCTAGAAGAAACTGCAAAAATTAACCGGCCCAAAACCACCAAAAACGTGTATAAATTTATTTTTTTTAGTTTTTTATTTTAATAAAATGGGATTATGATAAAATTAGTTTTATTAACCAAACAGACAATGAAATAATATGAACAAAAATTGAATATTATATATAAAATATACATTGTTCAACATATTAATATGTTCATACAACTAATTGTTCAAATATTAAAAAGAAAGATATTCAATACTAAATTAAAATACAAAAATATGACCGAGATGTTCATTACATTACTAAAAAGGAAACAATGTCTAATTTTGATCATTACTTTCATTGTTTAGCATCCTCGCTTGATCATATCCCTACAATATTAACATAATAGTCAGTCAGTAATATATTTAATAAAAAGAATCATACAAATGAATTTAGCAATTATTACCGGTGATAGTTGAAAAATGACAAACTGTAAAGACAATGGAATCAATACAATATATAAAGGAGATTTTATATCCAATACTAACAAAAAGATAAGATACAGGAATAAATAAAACAATTCCTAATAATACATATATAATATATATTTCTTTATTATATAATTTAAAATGTTCCCAACATCTAGCCGACACAATTTTAAAAGAGGGTTTAGATATCATGTTAAACTCTATGAAAAAGATAAACATTAAGTTGAAAGAGTGTGTTGTTTAGAAAACACATGTGGTTTATTTATATTAACAGAACAAGAATCAATAAAATATGATGTGAGCAAAGTAATATTATAATCTGGAGCATGTTTCAGAGTTGCTGGTGACATCATAAGCAGAGCCTTAACCAACACCTCAATAGATGGAACAGACGAAACTTGAGGGTCCAAAGAAATATCAGTATCACTGCAAATTCAAATATTAAGTGTTTAAAAGTAGAGTGGCAAAGATTGAGATTGACGGGGGCAGAAATACAAGACTATGATTGAAATGTTATACAACACTAGGACTCTATGTTTAATATCTTCTATAATAGTTAGTGAGAACTGACAAGTGGTCTCGAAAAGAACACTTAATAACAAAAATTGAACTCCAAAATAGATTGTTGTAAGCCTCTTGGCCAATAAAAATGACAAGATAGGCACAAACATTATTTACTAGATTGTGGAAAAAATTACTCTCCAACGACATTAGGCACCAACTTTTCTAGAAGGAAAACTAAAGATACTATAACAACCGTTACCAATCTTATAAAACAACATTATTCAGTCGTGTGACTACTAATAATTTAGACAAGCAACAAAAGTCCCCAAGGGAAATTTGTGTTACCAATGAGGAGCATTGGTGTTTTGAAGTTAGTAATTTTGATGATGCTACAAAGTGAAGAATATGAAGACTCTTGTTGCATCAAGTTTAAAAGCATATCTACATAATGATCAGCGAAGAAAAAGAACAAGAGTAAGATTCAGACCGAACAACAGATAAGTAGACGAAGACCGAACGGTCGCTATCAGTCAACAGCCAAACGCAAATGAAGACCGAACGGCTACAATCAGATTAAGGCCAAACAGCTAAAGGCAGAACACTATTCATGACCGAACGCAACTAACAAGAGCGAGCGATAAGCACCGAACGGTAAACTTCATGACCAAGACCAAGCAGTCAGGACACGCTGTAAGGAACCTAGACGAACGTCAAAAGGTGATAATGACTTGAGTCGGATGCATTTGAAGCCCGAACACAAGTTGAAACACAGACCGAACGACAAAGGCCATGAGGGCTCAAACCGAACGCTGGAAAGTTGTGAGGAACCAAGCCGAACAGCAGAGGGTGATAAAGGGTTGAACCGAACGACATGAGGATATGTCGAATTAAACCGAGTGACAGAGGAAGAAGAACTGGTGTCGAACGGTCGAAGAGTTAAATATCCTAACTGTTCCAAGTTTTGCATATAATTTATTATCACTTACAATAATCGATTATCACTAGCAGTTGTAATGCGTCTCTTCAGTTTCGGACTAGTAGGTTATATATCTCTTTGCCAAACACTTTAGAAGACAACTGTGCGTAACTGAGAATACAGTGCTATCTGAGGAAGTTATCAAGTGCCAGTTCATTGCTATTGTCAAGTCTTGTGAACAGGAGAAGCTCGCGCTTTGTGTGTCAAAGGTCGGATCGGTTCTCTTCAAGTTGGCAGAGTTGTTTCCTTCCGGTTCATTCATCGAAGGAAGGTGTTTTTGTCACTATTATTTTAAATCACTATATTGTAACTGTAAAACTGTTTTTAGTGAAAAGGTTAATCACTATTCATAGTGATTAATGACTCGACGTAGAATCTTTTGATTCGAACCAGGATAAAAATCATTTGTGTGATTTTTGTACTCCCTACTCTCTTTATATTTTCTGCTCATCAACCTTTGGATAAAAAGCTTATAGGAACATTAAGGCAACCATTTTTAAATTGACTGAACACGCTTTCGTTAATTTTTATTCCGTTGAGCGACTCGAAGATACTGGTTGTTCTAACCAATATTTGGTATCAGAGCTTGCTTCGATATTCTTTCAAATTTTTTGAATATGGTCGTTCATCAAAATCAAGCATATTACGAGGGTGCTTCCATCAATAGACCACCACTTTTTACTGGTGATAACTATGCCTTCTTGAAAGTCAGAATGGAAATTTTTCTGGGGTCTGTTGACAGAGGCATCTGGGAAGTTGTACTAAATGGTCCTTATATTCCTAAAAGAACTGTTGATGGTGTAGAAGTAGAAAAACCATACTTTAACTAGACTCCTGAGGAAAATAGAAGAGCCCAATTTGATATTAAGGATCGCAATATTATTTCATCTGCTGTAGTACTTAATGAGTTCTATAGAATTTCAGTTTGTAAGACAACACATGAGATGTGGGAGGTCCTCAGAGTCACACATGAGGGTACTGATGATGTGAAACGCCCAAGGAAGAACACACTCATTCATGAGTACGAGATGTTCAGAATGCAACCTGGAGAGACTATTTCTGATGTCCAAAAGTGATTCACTCATATTGTGAATCACTTAACTGGGTTGGGTAAGACTTTTGATACTGATGAATTAAATGTAAAAATTTTGAAATCATTGGACAGGTCTTGACAACTAAAGGTGACAACTATCTCAAAGTCACAAAACCTCACCCAAATGTTGATGGCAATTCTCTTTGGAAAGCTTCGTGAGCACGAGCTTGAATTGAATAGATTGACTGCGGAAGAGGATCAAGGAAGGAAGAAGACTCTTGCCTTCAAATCTGAAATATCTAAGGGAAAAAGTTCAAGAAGAACCGAGGATGATGACTCTGATGATGAGGAAAACATGAGCCTCATGATAAAGAAGTTTGCCAAGTTCATGAGAGCAAAAGGAAAGGACAAATACCATGGAGAAATAAAAGAAAATCAAGGTTCTCCCTCAAGCATGAAATGCTATGGATGTGGAGAAAGAGGACACATGAAGACTGACTGTCCTAAAAACAAGAAAAGTGAAGAAAAGAAAGAAAGGAAATTTCCCAAGAAGAAGAAGGCTTACATTGCTTAGGAAGAAAATGCATCTTGTACTTCAAACTCAAGTGAGTCAGATGAAGAAGCAAATCTTTGCTTAATGGCTGACTTATAAGATGCTGGAAGTCAAGTAAGTGATTCTAGTTTTGAGTCAAGTGATGAATTTGATTTACAAAAGGCCTTTCTGGAATTGTTAAATGAATCTGAGAAACTAGATTCTGCTTATAAAAATTTGAAAAATGAGTTTAAGGATTTGCAAATTAAATATGAGAAAGCTTTAGATGAAGAAGTAATCTTGAAAAATAAAATTTGCAACTTAGAAACAAAAGTATCTGATTTTAATGAAAATAAGAACCCTGTTGAATGTTTATCCTGTAAAAGTCATATGTTTGACATTGACATACTTGAAAACTTACTTGCAAATGCAACTAAGCCTATCTCACATGTTCAAAATAATTTTAGAAAAAGTAACGTTAAAGACAAGAATATGCATTATCTTAAGAAATCTTAAGTTAAGAGAACTCGTAGAGTTTTGGGTTGAAAAGGAACTTTTGTGAAAAACAAGGTGCGTGATGGTTGTTGTTTTTATTTCATGAAGCATGGTCATACATCAAACAAATGCAACATTAAACACTTTGGAATTCAAAATGGAAAATATGTATGGGTGAAAGCTGTAAAATGATGCTTGCTTGCATGAACTAACCCCAAGGACCCATAATGAGATTGGGGACCTAAATTCTTGCTTAACTTGTTTTGCAGGAACCTACAAAGTCAAAGCAGTCATTATGGTATCTTGACAGTGGTTGTTCAAGACACATGACTGGTGACAAGAAAAGGTTTATCTCCTTTGAGAAGAAGAAGCATGGCTTTATGACATATGGGGATAACAACAAAGGAAAAATTATTGGAACAAGAGACATTGGAGGAAGAAACACGTTGACCATAAAAGATGTATTATATGTGGAAGGCCTCAAACACAACCTCTTAAGCTTAAGTTAGTTATGTGACAAAGGTCTCAAGGTAACATTTGAAAGTGATAAATGTACTGTTTATTTTAAGAATTCTTCAGATGTTGCTCTGCAAGGTGTTAAGCATAATAATATTTATTTGATTGACATTGAAAGTGCATCTAGTCATAATATAACATGTTTAGTAGCTAAAGAGGAAAATCCTTGGTTATGGCATAAAAGAGCTGCACACATTCATATGCAACATCTAAATAAATTGATTTCAAAAGATCTTGTAATTGGATTGCCTAAGTTAAAGTTTGAAAAAGATAAATTATGTTCTGCATGTCAAAAAGGAAAACAAACCAAATCTTCTTTTTCATCCAAAAGCGTGATCTCTACATTAAAACCTTTAAAACTTTTGCATATGGACTTGTTTGGTCCATATAGAATTAAAAGTTTTGGTGGGAACTATTATGCACTTGTAATTGTTGATGACTATACCGGATTTACTTGGACCCTATTTTTAACTTTGAAAAGTGAAGCTTTTAAAGCATTCAAAAGTTTTGCAAAACGTGTTTAAAATGAAAAGGATTTGAAAATCAAAACTTTGAGAAGTGATCATGGTGGTGAGTTTTAAAATGAATCCTTTGAAAAAATTTGTGATAAGTATGACATTACTCATAATTTTTCTACTCCTAGAACTCCTCAATAGAATGGGGTTGTCAAAAGGAAAAATAGGTTATTAGAAGAATTGGCTAGAACTTTTTAAAATGAATCTGATGTATCTAAATATTTATGGGCTGATGTAATTAGTACTGCTTGTTATGTGCTGAACAGGATGCTTATTAGACCCATTCTTAAGTTAACTCCCTATGAATTGTTTAAAGGTAGAAAATCGAATGTGTCTCATTTAAAAATCATTGGATGCAAATGCTTTGTATTGAATAACGGTAAAGATAATCTAGGAAAATTTGATGCTAAATCTGATGAAGTTATCTTCTTAAGTTATTCATTAATTAGCAAAGCATACAGAGTATTTAATAGAAGAACTTTAACAATTGAGGAGTCAATACATGTTGTCTTTGATGAAATTGTGGATCTTGAGGTAGACCCTCTTGAGTCGAACAAACCTATTGCAGGATGATACGCTCTCGTTGAAGCTATCAAATTAATACTACTTTTCAAGGCAACTTCTGTATTGCCAAGTAGTATTCAAGAAAGTAGATAGGGCTAGAGTAACCCTGAGTCGTCTCCCAACGAACACGAAATTGCTTTTGAATATCTGACTCTTACGAATGTTATGCAATGCTTATGGATAAAAGTAATGTTTGGAGAATGTTTGAAGAACAAATAAGAAACTTAAAAACAGTTACGATGAAAGAGGCTAATTCCACTGCTTTTCCAAGATAGATTCATCATCGGTTATTCACGGATAATTGTTCAATTGATTATTGTTTATGTTTCAAATTAATTAAAGTACATTCTTAATTAATTCGAGGGCGGTCATGCATTTAACCAAAGTAAATTCTCAATCAAATGCAAAACCTTTCTACATTATTCACAATAAATTCAACCAAAGTACATTCTCAATCAAATTCTATTGTGTTTAATCATGTCTATTCTTAAATCTCCTAACCAAGTTAAAAGTTAATCAATCAAAGTAAATTCTCAATTAATTATAGTTGAAATTATTACTACCAACCAAAGTACATTCTCAATTGATAGTAAAAACCATTTAATTATATGAAAGTTCCGAAATTAAATCAAAGTAGATTCTCAATTAAACCTAGAAACCCTAGAACTCATATAATCAATATGCATGTAGATTCAAACACATTATGATGCAAAAATCTTTACGTTTAACAAGATAGAGAGATGAAAAACATAGAAAGAGAACAACTTAAATCAATAATCAAAATAAACAATTGCATTAACTCAATCTAACCTCAGAATCCATAATGGAATTACAACAGAATAGCCCTAGATGCTTAGCTCTCCATGAATGGAGTTGAATACAAGATGAAATAAGAGAAAGAAGTGGTGAATGAATGAATTCAATGAAGTGAAGTCCCCCCTGGGTCTCTTTATATAGGGCTTGATTGGGTTTGGACTCTGAATATTCAGTTGACAAAATCTTTTATCTTATATCTTCCAAATAACTAAAAGATTTAGATAATTATAACATTATTTGGAAGATATTTTCTGTTGATATTCCCAAATTACATTAATTCAACAACTGAATTTTATCTTTTAGCTTTTCTTACTTTCCAAAATTTCACAAATGCCCTGAAATTTCTTCTATCTGCACTTTAGCCCCTTCAGAATTCTTCAAATTTGCACCAGAAGCCCTTGTTGACCAGCTTTGATCAGAGAGGTCGTGCCAAATAGCAGCTCGCCACGTGGTTGCCCTCTTCTTCCCCAATTAGGGTTTCAAATTTTGGGAAAGGGCTTCCCCCTTTTGCCGTCTGCGTGCCGTGAGGAAAAGAGGAGAGGCTCGAGATTGTGGAGCTACCACGGTGGTTGCAGTGGCGATTTCTGTTCTGGGTTTTGTTGTGTGGTTTTTCTGAGTGCAGGTGGTGGTCCGTTGATGGTTGCGTCAATGGTGCATGAGAAGCGTGGATGAGAAGATGAAGATGGTTGTGCGATGCTGGTCGAGACGCGACTTTGCTGAGGCGCGATAAAAGGGATCGCAAGAAGCGGTGGTGAGATTTGGTTCCGAGAAGGGAGAAGATGAACGATGGTGATGGTTGATGGTGGCTGTCCGGCGAGAAACTCGTGCGAGGATGGTGATGAGCGTGGTGCGCGACGGCGGCGATGTGCGTTGAAGATTTCGAAGGAGACGGACGGGACTCCGACGATAGTGGTCGTGGTGGCGGAAAGAACTCGCGTCTGAGTGCTTATGGTGAAGACGGTGGCACAGCGGAATGGATGGAGGAGAAGGCTTCGCGATTTGACGAAGGCGGAGAACACGTGTCTGGTCTCGCGATGGCGGCAGCTTCACGGCGGCGAGACTGGTTGTTTGGATATGCAGCGTGGTGGCAACCTTACGGAGGTTGGCGATGCGATGGCGTGAAGGACTCGCGATGATGGCGGCTTCACGGTGGTGGCCTGACTGGTATCTGCGACGGCTAGGGTTGATGATGGTGGCTACTGGCGACGCTAGGAAGAAGATGGTGGAAGAAGATTAGGGTTGAAGGAGATGCTTACGTGGTAGGGCTGATGTGTCATGGGTGGTGAAGTGGCAAAACCTGATTGGCTCACTGATTAGTGCAAGGATGAGTGATGTGGCATCATCTGGACGATTTGATATGTTAGTGGAGGGATTTGGACATGTGACAACATCTGATAAAATCTAGCTTAATTAGTGATAGGAGAGGTATGGGTAGGAAATTTTAGGAGGTGAATTCAGAATACGGTTACTGTTGGGCTTAGGATTTGGGCCTGGTTAAGAGAATAGGGGTGTATATAGGGAAATTGGGAGGTGCAAGGGTAAAATTTGTCTGTTTGGCCCATCTGTACATTACTTTCCAAATAAAATCTGATTTTGGGCCTTAAATTGCCATTTGGACCAATACAACTTATATTCTCAGCTGCACAAATAAACGTAAGAATTTCCAAGAATAATTTATGCAACTAAAATCACCTTTTTAAGTCTCTTTAATTCCCAAATCCAACAATTCCAATCACCACAAATCCTCTTTAAATAAATCATTCAAGCACATGAATTTCATCAAAAATTTAATTTTAAAGCATAAATGTGGGCATAAATATGCAATTATCACAAGAGATGAGGATTACTTAAGGGAAGCTCTTAAAGAGATGCACTTAAACGAAAATAATCATAAACAAACTCAAAATCAAGAAGTGGATCCTAAGAGCTATAAACAACCATGCGGCCTCTCCTTGGACAACATCATTGGCAACATTTCAAAAAAGGTAACTACTAGACGTAATTTAAATAATTTTTGTCTAACTGTAGTTTTTTTTTGTCTAAAATAGAACCCAAGCACATAAAAGAAGCTCTTCAAGATGATAAGTGGTGCATTGCTATGCAAGAAGAGCTAAACCAATTTGTAAGGAATGACGTTTGGGAACTTATTCCTAGAAAAGACAATTATTAGGTCATTGGCACAAAATGAGTGTTCAGAAATAAGCTTGATGAAGATGGAAACATTACAAAGAACAAAACAAGGCTAGTTGCAAAGGGCTATTGTCAAGAGGAAGGTATAAATTATGATGAGACCTATGCCCCGGTAGCCAGGTTAGAAGCAATTAGACTTTTACTTGCTTATGCATCATTGATGAAATTTAAATTGTATCAAATGGATGTAAAAAGTGCATTTTTGAACAGTTTTATAAAAGAGGAAGTATATGTTAGTCAATCTCCTGGATTTGAAGATTTTAAATTTCCTGATCATGTGTTTAAACTGAAAAAGGCATTGTATGACCTTAAACAGGCACCCAGGTCTTGGTATGAAAGACTTAGTACTTTGTTAATTGAAAATGATTTCTCTAGAGGAAAGGTTGATTCAACCTTATTCATTAAGAAAGTAGGAAAACATATTTTACTTGTTGAAGTGTATGTGGATGATATTATCTTTGGATCTACTGATGATTCATTATGTGAAGGTTTTGCAAATATAATGCAAGGTGAGTTTGAGATGTCTATGATGGGTGAACTGAATTTCTTTTTGGGACTACAAATAAAGCAAATGGATGGGGGAACCTTTGTGTCCCAAACCAAATACTGTAGAGAAGTACTTAAAAAATTTGGAATGGATACTTGTAAAGAAGCAAACACTCCTATGGCGACTTCTTGTTACTTAGATAAGGATGAATCTGGAGAAGAAGTTAATCAAATTTTGTTTAGAGGGATGATAGGATCTCTGTTGTACCTTACTACTAGTAGACCAAATATTATGCAAAATGTGTGTGTATGGGCTAGGCACCAAACAAATCCTAAGGAATCTCATTTAACTACTGTTAAGAGAATCTTGAAATACCTTAAAGGAACTATCTCTTTTGGACTTTGGTATCCTTCTGATGCATTGCCTAGCTTAGTTGGTTATTCTGATGTAGATTATGGGGGGGTGTAAAATAGATAGGAAAAGTACTAGTCGTACTTGTCATTTTCCGGCCTGCTCTTTAGTATCTTGGCACTCAAAGAAACAAGCATGTGTAGCCTTGTCTACCACTAAAGCTGAATATATAGCTGTAGGCAACTGTTGTGCCCAAATCTTGTGGATGAAACAACAATTGGAGGATTTTGATATCTTCCTTAATCACATTCCTCTGAAATGTGACAACACTAGTGCTATAAACCTAACCAAGAACCCCATAATGCACTCTAGAACTAAGCATATAGAAATAGACATCACTTCTTAAGAGATGATGTCCAAAAGGTGATTGCTCTATATAATATATTAATACCTTGAATCAATTAGCAGATATTTTCACAAAAGCTTTGCCTAAAGATAGATTATGTGAACTTAGAAGAGAGTTAGGAGTCATAGACATTTCCTAGACTCAAGATTTCTGAATTTTTCATGCTTTTTGTGCTCCCAGCGTATTTAATCGATTATCCAAGGAATATAATCGATTATTCCAAGCGTCTGAGAAAGGGTTCGATTCTCATTTAATCCATTATTCTGAGGCATAATAGATTATTCTAACTAGCTCTTCAAATCTAGGGTAGTCATGAATAGATAATCGATAATTACCATCAATAATCGATTGTTCGTGCATTTCTGGAAATTCCTTTTTGAAGCGATAATCGATTATCACTTACCATAATCGATTATCACGTGTCCAGTTTCAACAAAAGAATCGTTACAACGTCTTAAAACGACTATCAACGACCATAAATGGCTAGTTTTTCAATTGTTCTTATAAATAACCCCTTATAATCGATTACTAGCCACTTCTTTGCACCCAAATCTCTACTCAACTACTATCTGCACCAGATTTCATCTTTTCTTCCCATCACTCTTCACACATCCCATCGTTCTCATCCTGCCATGGTTGATTCAAGAAGACCTCGTAGGAGGACTGCTGGTGCTTCTTCTTCTCATTCAAGAGATGCTCGTCTTGCATCCATAGAAGGCTGGATTTTAGATCAAGAAAAGCATGCAGATTTTACAACTTTTGGCAGGAACGTAGCCTTATGGCAGTTAAATTCATCAGGCTGGATTTCTACCGATTCTATGGATTCCAATTCCCTAACTTATTTGGAGCTCAAGGTCTTACTCCTCTAGCAGAACAAAAGGGGTGTATATATCCTGATGTCATCAGAGTGTTATACTTCAATTTGAAATATCGCGATGGCATCGTCACAACCAATGTGAAGGGGGTCCCAATTATTTTGGATGACGACATATGGACTAACGTGGCACAACTCACAATTTGAGATGATGTTGTCAAAGTGCACCTCGGGATCCCGGACTTCAATCGCTTGCTAGCCTTCCAATCATTTCTGCGACATCCTCAACAACAAACACATTGCCGTCAACTGGTAGTGGGTGGCTTCAAGGTTGAAGAACGCTTAATTCATTATCTGATAGTGTGGCTTCTGTGCCCTCGTGCTACAAATCATGCTCAATGTTTTGAGCAGGATCTTCTTCTTCTTTATGGGATTTTAAATAATATCCATATCGATTGGCCTGCACTCATCTCCGATACTATGCTCAAGGCCAAAAAGTATCATGCCTATCATCTTCCCTACGGTCTTCTCATCTTTAGGATTAATGAATACAAAGGAGTTCGTATAGAAGGAGAGCTCACCCAAGCCATCCAAGCAATTGGCACTGAAATTGGGGAGACAACGTTTCTTCAAATGGGTTTTGTCGCCCGTGGGTGCGTGATCATTCACAAGGATGATGATCATCAGAATGATGAAGATGATAATATGGATGCCCATATGGCAGAACCAGTAGGAGCTGCTACTCCATCTGATGTTGGACCTTCTACCATGCCTTCTTCCTCCTCTCTCTCAATGGAAGAGTACTTTGCAAATTTGTCCAAGCAATTGGAGGACATGAGTTTAGCTCATCAAGCATGTTTTGTTGGACTCATTGAAATGCAACAAACTCATGAAGAATATGTGATTGAGAAGTTTGATGATTTTGACACTCGTCTTGGCAACATTGAAAATTGCCTTAATCTTCATTCTCCGGAAAGACCACCTACTCTAGATTTCTAGATTAGGTTGCTTGTTTGCTAATTTTCAATTAGTATACTACTGTGGTTGTATTTTCCTTTGCTGTAATGACATTTTCCCAAAATAAATAGAATCCTTTCATGTTCTTACTTAGTGCAGACATTATTTTATTAAGGGGGAGAACATTTTGAGGGGGAGCATACTTACTTTTTGCTTATGATCAAAACGAGGGAGAAATACTTCTAGTGCAGTTACTGCTAACTTGTTTGTAAGTTTAAATTTTGTGTAGATATTCAACAATGCTTTTAAATAGGGAACTTTTGATCATCATCAAAAAGGGGGAGATTGTTACCAATGAGGAGCATTGGTGTTTTGAAGTTAGTAATTTTGATGATGGTACAAAGTGAAGAATATGAAGACTCTTGTTGCATCAAGTTTAAAAGCATATCTACATAATGATCAGCGAAGAAAAAGAACAAGAGTATGATTCAGACCGAAGACAGATAAGTAGACGAAGGTTGAACGGTCGCTATCAGTCAACAGTCGAACGCAGATGAAGAGCGAACGACTACAATCAGATTAAGGCCAAACAGCTAAAGGCAGAACATTGTTCATGACCGAACGCAACTAACAAGACCAAGCGGTAAGCACCTAACGGTAAAATTCACGACCAAGACCAAGTAGTCAAGACACGGGTGTTCCCAAACAGTCAGGAAACGATCCCAAGCAGTTAGGACACGAGCGTTATTTACCAAGAACATAGGACCGAGCGGTAAAGTTATGACCAAGACCAAGCAATGAAAGGCAGTGAAGAATCAAGCCGAACACTGAAAAGCTGTAAGGAACCTAGACGAACGGAAAAAGGTGATAATGACTTGAGCCGGACGCATTTGAAGCTCGAACACAAGTTGAAACACAAACCGAATGGCTGAAGGCCATGAGGGCTTAAACCGAACGTTGGAAACCTGTGAAGAACCAAGCCGAACTGTAGAGGGTGATAAGGGGTTGAACCGAACGACATGAGGATGTGTCGAATTAAACCGAGCAGTAGAGGAAGAAGAACTGGTGTTGAACGGTCGAAGAGTTAAATATCCTAACTGTTCCAAGTTTTGTAGATAATCGATTATCACTTACCATAATCGATTATCACTGGCAGTTGTAATGTGTCTCTTTAGTTTCGGACCAGTAGGCTATATATCTCTTTGCCAAACACTTTAGAAGACAATTGTGCGTGACTGAGAATACAGTGCTATCTTAGGAAGTTTTCAAGTGCCAGTTCATTGCTATTGTCAAGTCTTGTGAAGAGGAGAAGCTTGCGCTTTGTGTGTCAAAGGTCGGAGCAGCATCAAGTTGGCAAAGCTATTTCCTTCCGGTTCGTTCGTCGAAGAAAGGTGTTTTTGTTACTGTTATTTATCAATCACTATATTGTAACTGTAAAACTGTTTTTAGTGAAAAGGTTAATCATTATTCATAGTGATTAACGACTGGACGTAGAATCTTTTGATTCGAATCAGGATAAAAATCTTTTGTGTGATTTTTCTACTCCCTACTCTCTTTATATTTTCTGCTCATCAACCTTTGGATAAAAAGCTTATAAGAAAATTAAAGGAACCATTTTTAAATTGACCGAACACGCTTTCCTTAATTTTTATTCCGCTGCGCAATTCGAAGATACCGGTTGTTCTAACCAATATTTTGAAGAGGAACTTTCTAGATAATTTATGACTTCTGGATAAGAGAAATTGTAAGAGCTTATTGTAAGACCAAATCTAATAGCAAAATATGCAACTATTTGCATGAAGAGATACCTTTCTCACATCTAAGTCCAGCTAATCAAAGAAAGGTACTTTGAAAATTCCAAGAATAGATCTTTAGATAACTTAGAAGTAGATGTGATAATCTTTTAGTAACATTATATGTCATTCTTCGAATATCCCACCTCGAATGGCATGTAAAAAAAAACCAGTAACTCCATTAAGTTAACAATAAATGAGTCAACTTAAAATATATAGGAATCTAATAAAATGCAAAATGTTTTACCTGTAACAATAATCTAACAGAGAAGTTGGATAGTGCACTACAGGATGAAGAAAACAAAACACAATAAAGTATACAACAATAAAGACGTAAATATAGACAACTTTTTGGCATTATAATAAAATTTACCGTTGTAAATGTTCCACAACAAACACTTCAAGAAGATCAACACACGCCATGCTATCCTCAATTGATAGCTTTGAAGCCTGTAGAACAAATTTTTAGATATGTAGAACAAATCGTGTGTAATGCTATAAAACAATTTTTAGTTGAGTAATCACCATAGAAATTGGCACAACTGAAGATTCATTTTGTGATATCAGAGCGCATATCCTCTTACCAATGCATCGTCTAGGCAAGTAGAACACAACAGAACAAATGAAAAATTTTGGCAAACAAAAAATAAAAAAAAAACAGAACACCAGTACTTCAACTTTGAAAATATAAAGATTTCTACTAATACAAACCAGCTTTAATATCAACAACAACTATCTTTGCAACTAGTAACAATGCGTACATGCCACTAAACATTGCACTACTTTAGTATAGCCAATTTTAACAAGTTGGACAAGAGCACCAAACAACGGTAACATCTGAAATATACTTATTTGAAACATGAGTGAGTCAAGTTCATGCACAAGATAAATTGAGAAGCAATTATAACAAATCAAAGGAACAAGTCACCTTTAAGATAACATCTTCATTTTTGGAAATAGTATGTAGACTGCGCAGAAAACACTTTCTTAACGTTCCTTATGTTGCAGTAACTCCTCCAGGCACTAGTATCATTAACAGGGAGAGGCCCAAACGTGTGACTCACTAGCTCACAAGCTGGGATGATTTTATTCATTATTAGATATTGAGTCAGCAAACTTCTAGAAACTGTTGCGTTGTGCATGTTTGTTACCCATTAGGGAATAGTGTTGGAGTGTGGTTATATACGATTGTAATTTCCGTTTTGAGGGTAATTAAAAAAAGTATTTTTCTCCTTCCTTTTTCTGTTCAGGAGTTCTCTCTGTCCTCGAATACAGAGGTCTTTTTTTATTCCATCATTTGGTGCTCTCGTTGCTTTCTTCCATTGCAGAATCCGTTCGCAAGACCCAGTCGGAAAAAATGGATGAGATGCTCCATAACATGTCTCTTGTCATCTCCAAGATGGATGACCTAAATCTCTGCCTTTCCGCCCTGAAAAACCATCCCCCTTCTCCACCTCCTTCTCCTCTTCCATTTTCTTCACCTGTTAATCATCGACATTTTCTCAAGCTGGATGTGCCCCGTTTTGATGGTTCTGACCCCCACGATTGGATCTTCAAGATCTCCCAGTTCTTTGACTATCATTCCACACCAGAGGAAGAACAGATCATTGTCGCGTCATTCTACCTCGACGGACTTGCTCTTGCGTGATTTCAATGGATGTACCGTAATGGACAGATTCATTCCTGGCCATAATTACTGCAAGCTTTAGAGACTCGTTTTGCACCGACCGCTTTCGATGATCCTCGAGGTAAGCTTTTCAAGTTAACTCAAACTTCCTCTGTTGCTGCTTATCTGAGTGAGTTCGAGACTCTTGCTAATCGGATTGTTGGGTTGCAACCCCAATTTCTTTTGAGCTGTTTTATTTCTGGGTTAAAACCGAAAATCCGCAGTGAGGTGCTTTCACAACAGCCTCAAACGCTTTCTCAAGCCTCTGAGTTAGCTCGTCTTCATGAGGAAAAGTTTCAGGATCTGACTTGTCTTGTTCGACAGCGTAGTGGTCCCGAACCGTTGTCGTTGCTGACTCGGTCACCCACTACTCCTCTGGTACCTTCAATTCATCTGAAGTAGTTGCCACCTTTCTTACCGGCTCCCCCTCCGCGCACACGCTTTAAGCAATTAACCGAGGCAGAGATGGTTGATCGACGAGAGCGTGGTTTGTGTTTCAATTGCGACCAAAAATTCTCACGCAATCATCGCTGTCCTGCACGTTACATGCTGTTGGTTGTTGAAGAGGATGATGACTCAGGCGAATCTTCTTTGCATGCTCAAATTTTGGAACCCAACCCACCAGATCTTGTTTCACCCGTTACCATTGATGATCCGAATTAGGCCCAACTTAGTTTGAATGCTTTGTCGGGCTTTGGGGCTCCCGAAACGTTGCGGGTCTCAGGTCATATTGACCAATTTCAAGTAACAGTTTTGGTTGATGGGGGCAGTACTGATAACAGTTGAAAAACTGTTATTTTCATGCTTAAAATTGACACAAAAAGCAACCTTTACACTTAGAAACTAGCTTGAAATCATGCTTTTATCCATATTTTCAGAAATAAGAGAGTTAGACAGGTTTATGCTTGATTTCAGTGTTTTTGTGCAGGTTTTAAGGTGAATTTAGTGAAAGAAGTGAAGAAGGAGAGAGATGGAATCAGAAAAGTCAACCAGAAACCAGAAAAGTCAACCAATCAACCAAAAAAGTCAACCAGTCAACCAAAAAGTCAACCAGTCAACCAGAATACGAAAAAAGTCAACCAGACGAGTTTTGGGCCAGTTTTATGCGATTTTATGATCTGTTTGGGCCTGGACCCGTTTTCTATTATTTTTATGTCCTATTTAAAGACCTAGATGTCTTAGGGTTGGTATCTTTGGCAGAAACAAAGCAAACACTCTCTCTTCCACCCCTTTGAAGGAGGATCTTGGATGCTCAGGCTACCTCTTCACCTTTCTAGGGTTTTATCTTTCATTCTTTCATTATTGTTCATCTAGGTTCACCATGAATATGGTGAACTAAACCTTGTATGTTTGTTGGGGAATCAATGTAATCTTTTGAAGCTCTCATATATGGAATTTGTGCTTGCATCTTAATCTAAGATTTATGCTTTCTTTCATCATTAGTTAGGATTTTTCCTCTTTGCTTAATGCTTGCTTTGTTTAACTCATTCAATGCATGATTATTGATTTTGTCGATACGGGAACGTACGGGGAAGTCTAGATCCGGGGAATTTCTCCCAATAAGTATATTGGTTGCCTTAAGCTCCTGTGCTAAATAAACTAATTATTAGGAATGCTAGGAATCGTATGAACTCATAATTAGGGAGAAGCCTTCTTGAAAGGTAATTTAGAGAGTGGCATTAACAATGATGAATTGAATGTTGAATTCCTAAAATATATGATAGTGGATAAGATGAATTTGATAAACCCCAACAACATATTCATTCATATAATCCATTGAAAGTGTTTGTATTTTGTTTTAGCCATTGATCAACCTCATGCATACATGTTTATTTTCGTCTTTTGCATAGTAAAATCCAATTATTTTGTTCTTAAGTCTTAGCTAATCAACAAATCACATAACTAAACTAGGCCGTGAGTCCTTTGGGAGAACGATACTTGGTCTTACCGAGTTTATTACTTGAAACGATTGGGTCATACTTGCCGATTGTTCAACAAGTTTGTGACATCATATTTTGGTGATCATAAATTTGTCCATCAAGTACCCATAATTTCATCCAAGAAGCAGTGGCTAATTTTTTGGGCCTATCTCGTAGCCCAATTTCAGTTTTGAAAGTTATGGTAGGAAGCGGTGAAGTTCTACCATGCACTGAAGTATGTACAAGGGTGAAATTAATGATACAGGGGCATAATTTTCAGGTGGACTTATACATATTGGGAATGACGGGGTCTGATATTGTTTTAGGGGCCCAATGGCTGAAACAACTGGGTCCAATTCTCATGGACTACCAAAACCTTACTATGCAGTTTAACCTTCCTAATGGTCTTATTGTGTTGAAGGGCCAGACTATTTCCCCTCCTGAACCTATCTCTTTTTTCACCAATTAAAACGTGTCCTTCATTCAGACCCTACAGCACAATTCTTCTCTCTTAGCGTCACGCCACAACCTGACACATCTTTACCCCTCCCTACCCTCGCACATGAACACATTCCATTCCAACTTCTCCTACACAAATACCATTCCCTTTTTACTGAACCTTCTTCTCTCCCTCCTAAAAGGTTTTTTTATCACTTCATTCCATTACTCTCAAACTCTACCTCAGTCAATGTTCGACCATACCGCTACTCACAATCCCAGAAAATTGAGATTGAAGCTTAAGTCTCTAAGCTATTAGCCAATGGGTGGATACAACCAAGTGTTAGTCCATTCTCTTCCCCGGTCTTATTACTGAAGAAGAAAGATGGCTCTTGGCGTATGTGTGTTGATTACCAGGCCCTTAATGCCATTACTATCAAGGATCGCTTCCCGCTGCCTACGGTGGATGAACTTCTTGATGAATTGGGTCATGCTCGGTGTTTTTCTAAGCTTGATCTGACTTCCGGGTTCCACTAGATCCGCGTAAACCACAAGGACACTCACAAAACTGCCTTTCGCACTCATGACGGTCACTACGAATATTGTGTAATGCCTTTCGGGTTATGTAACGCTCCTTCCACGTTCCAGTCCACCATGAATGACATTTTCCGCCTGTGGTTACGTCGATTTGTGATTGTTTTTTTCGACGATATATTGGTTTATAGTGCCTCTCTATCTGATCATGTTGCCTATCTACAACAAGTTTTCTCTATATTATCAGAGCACAAGTTTTTTTTGAAACCTCAGAAGTGCGAGTTTGGAAGACCTAAGATTTCTTATTTAGGTCATATTGTCTCTGATGGCGGAGTATCACCTGATCCCTTAAAGATTTCAGCTGTGATTGATTGGCCAGTTCCTACATCCGTTAAAGGGCTTCGTGGATTTCTTGGCCTAACCGGGTTTTTTCGAAAATTTGTGAAGGGTTATGCTTCCATTGTTCATCCTCTTACCGAGTTGCTTAAGAAGGATAATTTTCATTGGTCACAAGCAGCACAGGATTCATTTGATGCGTTGAAGAAGGCATTGACAGCAACTCCAGTTCTAATATTGCCGAACTTTTCTGAACCATTTCTTGTCCAAACTGATGCTTCTGGCACGGCCATGGGTGTGGTCCTTTTACAGAGAGGCCACCCCATCGCTTATTTTAGTAAGGTATTTTGTTCTCGAATGGCTCGTGCATCTGCATATTTAAGGGAAGTTCATGCTATTACTAGTGTGGTCAAGCGTTGGCGACAATACCTCCTTGGCCATTTTTTTGTAATCCAAACAGACCAAAAGAGTTTGAAGGAATTAATGTCACAGGTAATCCAAACCCCTGATCAGCAACATTATTTATCCAAGTTGTTGGTATATGATTACCAAATTCAATACAAACCGGGAAACACTAATATTGTAGTTGATGCTTTGTCTCGATCACAATATCCCACGTCGGCCTCTTGTTTAATATTAACGGTTCCGCAGTTTGTCTTCTTGGACGAATTGAAGAAAGAGCTTCAGAGTGATTCATCTTACATTGCCCTGTTGGAAAAATGTGACACCAACCCTTCTTCCCATACCGAGTACAAGAAAGTGGATGGATTTTTATTGTATCAGGGAAGAATCTAGCTTCCTCCAAATTCTCGTTATAAGGTAGCAATACTCCGAGAGTTTCATGACTCAAATACAGGGGGACATGCAGGTGTCATCAAGACCTTGCAACGTCTTAGTGCCAATTTTTATTGGGACTCAATGAAGAAGGATGTTCGTGACTATGTATCACAGTGTACGGTTTGCCAACAAACAAAGTACCAAGCTATGAAACCAGCAGGGCTTTTGACTCCTCTTCCGGTTCCGTCTAATGTGTGGGAAGATGTGTCTATGGATTTCATTACTTGTCTCCCTCCTTCATTTGGATACACTGTGATTCTTGTGGTTGTAGACCGTTTTTCTGAAGGGGTTCACTTAGGTGCGTTACCTACCCACTTCACTGCTTATAAGGTGGCCGACTTATTTGTTTCGATGGTTTGCAAGCTTCATGGCATTCCAAAGAGTATTGTGTCTAATCGGGACCCCATCTTTCTTAGCAGATTTTGGACTGATTTATTCAAGCTTAGTGGCACTAAACTCCGGATGAGTTCTTCCTACCATCCGCAAACCGATGGACAAAAGGAGGTGATGAACCGAACTATTGAGCAATATTTGAGGGCTTTCATTTTTCACAAACCTTCTCTTTGGTACAAAATTTTACCCTGGGCAGAGTACCATTATAACACCTCAGTTCATTCTCGTTCTGGCCTTTTTTTCCCATATCAAGTTATTTACGGGAAGCCTCCTCCCTCCTTACCCTCTTATATTGTTGGGTCATCATCAATTGTTGTCGTAGACGAAACATTGTCATCTCGTGAGGCCATCCTTCAGCTGGTGCAACAAAAACTACTCAAGGCACAAAATCGCATGAAAGAGTACGTAGATAAACACCGTAGAGACGTGATTTATGAAGTGGGTTCTTGGGTGTATGTCAAGTTACAACCCCACAAACAGATTTCCCTCTCAGGTTCTAAGTACCATAAATTAGCCAAACGCTACTATGGTCCATGATGAGAGGGTCGCACCTCCCACAAAAATTGTGCATAAAAGAATGCAGTATAGTGCTAGGAAGTGACTCCTAGGTCGTCTCACAAGGAGCAATATTGCGGTTCAGTCTCAGATCACACACGGAAAAAGGGGGGTTTTGTGATTTTTTTGGTTGCGATAAAATTAAATTAACTAGAAATTAAATAAAACACGACCGAATATAATTGAAAGCATTAAAGTGCATGAAAACTTTTAAAGAAAACAATACAATGGATAAATATTCAAACACAATTCACCACCAAAAAGAAGAAAATCATTTCAACATATAATATAAAATATTTTAAGGCAAAAGAAATAAAAGAAAATAAACTTCTCTACCATTAACCACTCATTTTTGCAAAAGGAATTTAAAGCAATTAAAATTGAAGCTATCACCGTACCTTGCTACTCCTAAGTTATCCATTCATACTAAAAAAATAAAGAAAATGCATCCAATACCCGTGGGCCACTCTTCCGGCCATCACCGTGCACCACACAATTCACCTACTCTACTTCTTCATTCTTCATTCTTAAATCACAACGTAGTCCATGGCGAAGGAGCATGGAGAGGAGGGAATATAGGGATCGCCCTCGATATGGGGGGAACGATCGCTCCCGAACAGAGAAGAGGCGAAGCAGGAGCCACAACAAGAGTAATGACCAACTGTTGCGTTATCATATCCACACCATTTCCGGCGGGTTTGCTGGGGAGGGTCTTCATCATCCGCGAGGAAGCGACACGTGAGTGGACAAGCCTAGGAGAACTATGCCACCTATTACCTTCACTGGCGACGACTTCCATGCTCCCGATCCAAAGAAGGATGACCCCATGGTTATCACGGCTGAGATGGCTAGGTATAGCGTGAGTAAGGTATTGATCGACCAAGGCAGTTCGGTCAACATCCTCTATTGGAAGACGTTCTAGAGGATAGACTTATCTGAAGAGCTCGTGGTCCCTTATAATGAGCATATAGTAGGATTTGTCGGGGAGAGGGTGGATACCAGGGGCTACGTAGACCTTCGCACTATCTCGGTACCGGTCGAGACAATGAGGAAAAGAGAGTGAGATACATGTTGGTTGAGGCCAACACGTCTTATAATTTATTATTGGGCCAACCTTGCCTAAACGCATTTGGCGCTATCGTATCAACCCCTCACCTAACCATGAAATACCATCAGAGAGGGGGGGATTATACACCATCTGCGCAGATCAGAAGACGGCGCGGGAATGTTATGCAGCCGGACTAAAGCTTTACCCTCACTCCATGAGAATAAAAGTGAACTGCTTTAAGGTAGCCATGGCGGATCTTGACCCTCGGACTAACGCTGAAGATCGGATGGAACCATTGGGGGAGCTACAACCAGTCAGGATAGGCAAGGATGATGCACACATCACAACCATGGTCAGGGGCCTATCCGGTGAGATCGAGCGGGAGCTACGGTCCGTCCTCTAGCGCAATCGTGATCTCTTCGCCTGGACGACGACCGACATGCCTAGGATTCATCCCTTGGTCATGTCTTATAAATTGACACTCTTCAAGTAGGCAAAGTAGGTCGCCCAGAAGAAGAAAAGATTGATCATTAAGAAGCGAGAGGTGGTGGAGGAGGAGGTAAAGAAGTTGAAGGAAGCCGGATTCGTCAGAGAAGTAACCTACACCAGTTGGCTCGCCAATGTGGTTATGGTGAAAAAAGCCAACGGAAAGTGGCGTATGTGTACTGATTACACCGACTTGAATAAGGCTTGTCCCAAGGACGCCCATCCATTACCCAATATCGACGCCCTGGTTGATGGAGCTTCAGGCCATAAAATGTTAAGTTTCCTGGATGTGTACTCCGGATACAACCAGATTGTTTATGTATGCCCCATATCAGGAGAAAACTGCCTTCATCACGGACATGGCCAACTTTTGTTACGAGGTCATGCCCTTCAGCTTGAAGAATGCTGGAGCTACGTACAAGCGCTTGATGGATAGGATTTTTTCAGAGCAGATCGATCGGTGCATGGATGATGGGAAGCGACACCTGAAAGACCTGGAGGAGGTCTTCAGACAAGTTAGGCGGTACGAAATGAGATTGAACCCCGTTAAATGCACATTCGGAGTGGTAGCAGGGAAGTTCCTCAGTTTCATGCTCACCGCCCGGGGAATAGAAGCCAACCCCGACAAATGCGCGACAATCCTGGAGATGCAAAGTCCCACTACCTTGAAGGAAGTTCAAAGGCTGGTCGGACGCCTGATTGCATTGTCCCGGTTCATTCTAAACTGGTTGAACGTATCCTTCCGGTTCTAAAGAAAATGAAGAAAGAATCTATTGACAAATGGGATGCCGAATGCGAGAAGACAATCCCAGATGTGAAGACGATACTAATGAATCCACCGGTCATGAATAGGCCAATGCTGGGAGAGGATCTGCAAGTCTTCTTGGGAGTCTCAGAAACGACCGTTAGTTCATTGACAAGAAGCTGGGCGAGTTTTACAAAGGATTATGGATAAAACATGTGACCAACTCCGTAGAACATCCTCAAACAAACGGCCAGGTGGAAGCCGTGAACAAAACGATTGTTGCAGAATTGAAGAAACGGTTGGGGAGAGAAAGGGAGCTTGGGTTGACGAGCTTCCAAAAGTCCTATGGGCTTACATGTTCATTCCGCACGAAACAACCGAGGAAACACCCTTTAACTTGACGTATGGAACTAATGCTATGTTGTCGGTCGAGTTGGGAGAACCCTCTTTACGACGACAGGTGGAAGATATCCGGATGAATGACAAAGAACTTAGGGTGGAGCTGGACACCCTGGAGGAACGACGTGTGTAACACCCCGATTTTCAAGATGTCACAGTGTAAAAATTTTTCACAAAATATTTTCATAAAATAATCCTTTAATACAATCAAACTTTATTTGATTAACATGCGGAAGAAAAACATAATTATAAACGTTGTCTATTCAAAACAACAATATCAAATAATCTCTTTTACAATAAAATACACAGTCTGAAAACTTTTAAATAGAATAAATGATCATCCCCGAAATAAAGATCCCAACTCTCACGTCAGCTACTTCGATCCAGTCATATCTGTAACATCATCTACTCCCGTACAATTACGATCATCGTAGGTGGAAACCACAACCACAACATGCAAGGGTGAGCTAACAGAATCAGATCATATAAACATTCTTGACTATTAAATATCAACTTAGAATAAGATTTTCGAACAATACATATCATCATACACCTTCACACATCTTCACATGACATCACATCAAATCATTTACACTCGCACTATCCAAATTCAGAGTCACCAGCATATAACCATACAATCATTTCGTCAAAGTAATCAATTCACACCCAAACTCTCTCGGACATTCACTTACTCATTCCTCAATTTGTTTGAAACTATTCACTACATATTGAATCACCACCGGATCACTCACATACAACATAAGGTCAAGTGTCACCTCCCACCACTCTATTAAAGAGCTTCACCGGGCCAATACAGTTTACCATGCCATTACACCACGACAATTCTCACCACTCTTTAGAAAACTTCACCGGCAAGTACAGTATTTCCCACCACTCTCTTAGAGCTTTACCGAACAAGTATACACTTTCCACCATCCTCTTGAAGCTTCACCGGACAAGTATACACTCCCACCACTCTACCCTCAGAGAGCTTCTCCGAATAAGTACTAGTGCTCCTCCCATCACTCTTCCAAGAGCTTCACTGGACACCACAACTTAAACCCAATTCCACAAGAAATAAAAATATCATACTCATACAACCAAACGAGAAACTCGTATATACTATACATTCACAATACCATAATAAAATAATAATCAAAATAATTACAAGTCAAAACTGGGAAATATATACTACATACACACTATATGACAACAAATAAAAACTCAAACCCATTAAGTACTCAAGTACCCTCACCTAGGTACACCAATCACTCACCAAACTTTCTCTCGTTCCCTAACCCTCATCGTCCAACTTCTCTCTCTTTTTATCAATTAATACTGCAGGTCGCACTCAACACAAATGCACCAAAATACACAACAAAGCACCTTTATATTTTGCACGTAAACCATCCAGTACATATATTCAATCGGTTCAATTGAGTTTACATAATAAAGTCTTATAACATAGCTTCTTTTTAACCCAAAAGTTTTACTGTACTTAAAGAAATAAGCCTATGTGTCCACTTCCAAAAATCTAACCATAAAAGTAATCAAATAAAATAAAAGAAACACCCCTACACTCTAACCATGTTCCAGCGACATTTTCTAATAAATTAATTCTTTTACTTAAACATGTATCCACCAGTAAAAAAACTGCTTTTTAACTCGCGTTATAGGTTTCGGTTTAGGTGAAACCGAAGCCTATTAAAATGCGGTGGCATTTTTGTAGTTTAAGCGAACTTATACGCCTCGGTTCAAAATCAACCAAAGCATATAAGTCATATTACATCGGTTAAAGCAACGACCGAAGCCTAAAAGCCCACCTGCCCCTGACAGTCTCTGAAATTTGAATTATGTGCAGAGTCTATGACTTCGGTTCGTTCAGAACCAGTGCGAAATAGTGTTTATGCCTCGGTTTAAACGGGAACCGAGGTATATAATCATTTCATATTTTTTTTTTCATTTTTTTCTGAGGACTATATGCCTCGGTCAAGTGTAGAACCGAGACCTATATGCATGTATTGCTTCGGGCGAGCAGAGAACCGAGTCATATATGCACGTACCTTAACCAAAAAAATGTAACCTTTCATTTCCTTCTTCCTCCATATCTGACTCACTCCCTCGCTCTCCCTCCCTCGCTCCCTCGCTCTCCCTCCTTTCCTTCTTCCTCCAGATCTGACTCACTCCCTCCCTCTCCCTCCCTCGCTTTCTCGCTCCGTCACTCTCTCAGTCCCTCGCTCCGTCGCTCCCTCGCCCTCGCTCTCGCTCCGTCGCTCCCTCGCTCTCGCGATTTCGCTCCGTCGCTCTCTTGCTCCGTCGCTCTCGCTTCCATTGCTCGTGTTTAGTCGTTGCATTCCTCACGTCGGTGCCGCCATTGTCGCTCCGTCCGAGCCATAACCCTAATGACAGGAGAGAGATTGTGCTTTGCATCGTTCTTAGTGTTTTCCAAAATGTTAGGGTTTGATTTGTCTATGTTATCTTCCAATTTCAGATTCTGCCAACCCGAGGAAGATTGTTGGACACAATTTGAGGTGTGGGAGGGAGAGGAGAAGGGGGTGGTGGGGTATCGGAGAAAACGATTTTATGGAGAGAGAGGTGGCTGAATTGGGGTTTGAATTGCAGAGAGAAAAAAGGGGTGGCGGTGGCGATGATGTGAATTGGGTCTGATGTGAAGTTTGAAGAGAGTGAGAAGCAAAACTCGGAAACAGAGTTGGTGGCGGTGGCGAAGTCGCTGTGTGTTGTGTTCGTGGTGGTTTTCATCACCCTGGAACTTCAAGGACTGCTTCATAGTGAGTGATGGGGGTGTTGCTACAACCACCGTGCTATGCAATAGACAGAAGATGACAACCACCGATCTCGTCTTTGGGCCAAACACTAATCTTTGGCTTTCTTTTATCAACAATTTAACCAAAAAATAAAAAATAAAAAAAATAAAAACACCTATTATTTCGGTTAAGGCAATAACCGAAGCAAAATTCTACCATTTTATGCCTCGGTCTGCACCTAAAACAAAAAGAAGTAGACTTTTTGCCTCGTCTGAATATGCCTCGGTTCGGAAACCGTTGTCTATGGACAAAAATGACCGCTGTCGTTTCCTTTTACTGTAGTGTACTAGTGCACCATGATTCCCACACTAAATAATAAACCAACGTGACCCCTCACAATAGGTATTGAGACCATTGCCAATTCAATTCCAATACTATAAACACCAAACTAAACAAACACTTAGATTCCAAAGCCATATATATATATATATATATATATATATCCCCTGTTGAATCATTGATGCACGTTTATAAATTAAACGATAATAACTTTCTATTCCAAAATTAAACGATAATAACTTTCTATTCCAAAATTATTTAAACATAGTTTTTATTTTCTTTTCTATTTATACACGTAAGGTATTTAATCATGCATGTCCAGTACTTACACTACATCACTTTCCTTAACCAAAAAAACTTACCGCTGCACCATGAATATATCCAACATCGGTTTCCAAAATTTATTCATAAATTTAAATCTTATAATATCCTTATACTGTATTAAAATAATAACATTTCCCTAGTACAATTCTTCTGCACTAAAAGAAGTCAAAATTTCCTAAACGAATAAATAAGTCACACACTGGTAATACTACTCTTATAATTAAATTAGGCACCATAAAACAATAATATCACATACCAAAAACACATATGATCACGCTCAACTTTGTTAACAACACAAAAAAAAAACAAATGTATCTAACACAACACTCATGCCCACATAATCAACAGAAAACTTAGCTCCAAAAACCTTTTATCAGCGTATCATCACTTTCACTGAAAAAAATAAAAACAAAGGCTTAACACCCATTAAAACATATACTCCTTCCCGTCATTCACAAAATCACAACCAAACAAAAACAAAACAAAGTCCGTTCCCCTTACCTGGATTTAATATATCTCTCACCAACTTCCATCATGCAGCTTCTAACGTTTTCTCAGAGATGTTTGAATGTTTCTCCTTCACTTGCCACTCACCGTGTATGCGGAGAGAGCAAAGACTCTCACTCTCCAACACTCACTTCATTTTCAGGTGAAAGCTAGGTGATAACGATTGAAAATACCGTTATTTATGACACAATTTTGATATTAAATTAACCCTTTTTGACTTAGAAGTTTGCTTGAACTCATGTTTTTAGTATAGTTTTGTCAATAAGTGAGTAGAGGATATAATTAATGATTTTATCACCAAATTTCCTTAATTTTGTAGGTTATTGGTATGATGTGGAAGAAGAGCAAAAGTATCAAGGAGTTGGAATGCAGAAAAAGAGAAAAAGATGCAGTGTAGAAAAGTCAGGCTGAGGGCCCCCTCACGGGCCCTGAGTGCCAGTCAGTCAAGGCTAAGCATCCCTTTAGGGTCCTGAGCACCAGTCAAGGTTAAGCGCCCCTTAGGGGCCCTAAGTGCCAGTTTCATGTATTGCACACTGCCTGGGCGCCCTTCTAGGGGCGCTGAGCGCTAGTTCTCTCGTAGTTTCGCCTGCTTGCCCCCAGTTAGGGCGCTGAGCGCTAGCGTTATTGGGCTTGGACTTTATTTTTGCTCTATTTAAGAACTTGCACGCCCTAGGGTTGATATCTCTTGATGGCTTAAGCACAGAAACACACGTTTTGCCCCTTTGAAGGCAGATTTGGGGATGCGTGAGTTCTCCTCTTCAATTTCTAGGGTTTTTCTATCTCTTTCATTCCATTATACACCTAGTTTCTTCATGACGATGGAGAACTAAACCTTATTTGTTGTTGGGGAAGATGTAACCTCTAAACTCTCATGTATTTGAATTTGTTCTAATTTATTATATGCTTCTTTCATTAATTGTTACGGATTTTCTCCTTTGCTCTATGCATATTATATTTGGCTTTCTTTGTTATTGGGAAATACCTAGAAACCAGGATCTGAAGAATTTGTCCCAAAAGCAATATTGCCCAGGGATGGGGATAGGAGGTTTGATTGTCTTAAGCTTCTATTCGTAATGCAGAATTTGTTAGCATAAAGCTAAAGAGCGGAAATTTTGATGTCTCAAAATCAAGTCTCAAGTGCTCTTATTACAGGAAGATCTTCATGAAGACTTGTTTTTATATTAATGCTTTTATAATTTAGTAGATTTATGTATAGGATGTGGTTTATATTTGATTCTATGTATTATTTGCCTTAGGTTGCGTTAAAATTTATTTTGAATAAGAAAACCTCATTTTATACTCAAGATAATTGATTATTTATTTATAATAATTGATTATCAGTAATCAATTATGACTTGTCATAATTGATTATAATGAGCAATTATGAGAATTTTTAAGCAAGTTTTTTTTACCGTTGTGCATTCATTAAATGCATAATTAATTACCATAATTGGATAATTGATTATCACACGTTAATTAGTTGATAACTGATTTTTGGAGGTATCCTTGAGTGAGATCTCTATAAATTAAATCGGGACTCTCATTCTAAAATACGAAATACAAAATACGAAATAAGTGTATTTTGGAAAATCTTATCTACAGTGTGCGGTGATAAGTGTTCTAGGGTTTGTGATGGACGAACGCCCGAGAAGATGACGATAAAAGCTTTGAGAGCTCGATTCGGACTCCTCGAAGCTTCTCCGACGAAGAAGGATGCAGCGGAATGTTGAGGAACTCGAAATCGAAGAATGACTCGAATGAAATTTAAGGAAACCGAGAGTGAACACAACGAAACCCTAGAATCTAGGGTTTAATCGGTGGAAGTTGAAGGTATGGAGGATGAAGATGGTTTGTTCGGTGAGAAACACTATGAGGACAAAGAACTCTATCTTGACTGATTTAATCGGTGGAACAAGGAACTGAACGGAGGAAAAGAGGGATAATCGGTAGAAAGTGACTTACAATCGGTGAAAATGGAGGAGAAAGGCAGATCTGTGGTTGGAGGATGGTTGGAGCCAAGGAAGAGAGCTCTCGAGAACGAGTGAGATGCCTCTCTTGCTCGAGAGAGAATGATCAGCAGTTGTGTAAAATGAGGATGCGGATTGGGAGAATGCATGGATGCGAAGTGCTGATGAAAGGAATGAAGACGTGGCTGGCGCGAGAAGCTGATGTAACGAGGAGCTGACGAGTGCACGAGATGTGGCGGTGAGAAGTCAGCGTGGAGGATGAGAGAGAAAGCACCGTGGAATTTTGGAGAAATGGAAGAATGAGAGTGTGCTTGGAAGGTGGCTAGAGGGAGTCTTTGGACTCTCTAGCCTATCACTTTCAAGAGAGAATAATTTCTGATTTCAGAAAATTCAATTCTCATTAATCTCAAAAGTGCCAATACAAGAGAGGAGTTGGGTATTTATAGTAACCCATACTCCTTACAAGCTAAAATATATGCACAACAAAATGTAAAAACTACAAAAAGAGGACACTGATAAAACACATCAGGCAGGATTCCATCATGCCCTCCCTCTTAAAAAAAAGATTTGACCTCAAATCTGGGAATCGCCTTATGAAGAAGCTCCACACAATCTTTGGGAGCATGGCCATCTTAAAGTGGCCTTATTCTTTTATATCCACTTTTTCTTCCTCCTGGATCAAACACAAATCTACAATAAACATCAAATATATTTTCAATTAATATCAATCCAAGAAAGAATTTTTCTATAAAAACAAGGAAATAAGGACTTCTAATATTTTGTTTTATCACATTTGGAAATTCTAGAAGTCCAAATTCACTTTTGTCTTGAGTTAATTGTTTTCTTAATGATAACAATAACTCAAGATTTGAATTGTCATATTTTGACAATGTTTTCATAGAATATGAGATGACAATTTGTTTGAAAGAGAAGTTAAAAATTGAAAAATAATCAATTATTGAAAAAGAAGTAAAGATTTGGAAACCTTCCCTTTTAGATTCCATGATCTTTGAAAGAATAGGATTTGTCATCAGTAACAATTTCTCCTTTTCTTTCTTCTCTCTTTCTTGCCTTTCTCTCTTTTCTTCTTCTTTTCTCTCTTCTTCTATTCTTTTATCTTCTTCTCTCTCTTCCTTTTCTTCTTCTCTTCTTCTTCTCTCTTCTTCTCTTCTTAATTCCTCTCTTCTTCTCTCTTCTCTTTTCTCGTTTTCTTCTCTCTCTCTTCTCTTCTTCTTTCCTTTCTTCCTTTTCTTTTCTCTCAATCTCTCTTTCTCTTTTCTTATCCTTGATCTCTGTAAGTCTTGCCCCAAATTCTAATTCTCTACGAAGAAACCCATGATCATTTAAACTCTTAAGAAACCAGCGGACTCTAATGACCCTTACGAGATACACAAATCAAGTCAATATTAAAGTCTACTCCTATGGTGAAGCTTGTAGCTTTGGCTAACAAGACACATTCACCTGTCTAGCTATGCTAAAAAAAATCAAAGCAATCAAGAAAAGTTGCCAAGAGTTTGAAAGAGTACCAAGGACTCTTCCAAAGAACTTGGACTTTATAAAAGGCCCTTTTACAAAACAAAAGCTAAAGCTAACAGTAGGCTAACACAAGCCTATTACAAACAAATTGAAGAAAACAATTACAAAAGAAAACAACTATGCTAGGCTGCTACGGTCCTGGTCCACTTCATTCAACTTTGTTGCTCAACTTTGTTGCTTCTTGACAGCTTCTGGAATCAATGCTTTTGAATCTCCTGGCCAGTATAATCCTACAATCACAAATCACAAAGCTGCTATGAGTATTCACTTGGTTAAAACAGATTTCAAAAGAGGATATAGGGTAGTAATAACTTCCCTTTCTCTTGGCTGCACAAACTGTCCACTGAGATTTTGCTGCTGCTCAAATAATGGTGTCAACTTATACTGCACAAACAATTCCAACTAAATCAACAATTCACTTATCGCAAGCAATTACAAATTATATCAAGAGCAGTTCAATCAAAACAGAAACAGTTTAAGGTAGAAGAATGACCCTTTAGTCAAAACTGCATAGCAAGATGTAAATGGTACTTGTCTCACGGATTCAGCACACACTTTACAATCTGCTACAGTACAATCAGTATGGCTTTTCCCAAACTACACAGAAAATTCACAACTAGTTCAGCAGAGTACACAATGCAAAGCAATGTCAAATGAAACTCAGAAATAGCTAAGCAAACTAGAATTAGGTAAGCTAATCAACTTCCCTATTTACAAGACTGCTTTTAGCTGTGTAATTCCAACTAAACTCCCAAACAGATCAGCTCTGCACACTAAAATTTCACACCAAATTTCAGCAAGGTACAAAGGGCAATGGATATTGAACCAGATGCAAATAGGTGTAAGTCAAAGCGGAACCAAACTGATTAAACAACCATCCAGACTAATCAAAACCTGACCAATCCAATGCAATGCAGAAACAATTCCAATTCAGAATGGCTAATCCTAGTCTACAAAAACTATCATACCAGATCAACAAATAATGTTAATCAATGACAAGCTATAACAGGCATAGTTCAACCAAACAGAAGTAATTAAAGGTGAAAGAAACTCCCTTTAGTTCAACACTTCCACGTGAATTGTTTCTGCTTCTAGTTGCTTAAGCTAAACTCTGTTGAAGTTCTACAACTGTATCAGTGAAGGTTCTGATCTGCACTCCCAAAGCCCATTCAGTTCAAGTTTCATGAGACTCCTTGTTCAACTTCTTCACTGTTGCAGCTTTTTGTAATTCACTCTTGACACAACACCACCTATAAATGGCAATCAAAACAAAAACTGCACAAATCTAATTGGTAAGCACAATTCAGATTCAGAACTGAAGTAAGAACACACTTTCAACAAGGATATTTGGCTTTAGATGTAGCCACACAAAGCTCACAAAAAAAAAACAGGTCTCTCTAGAAGCTCAAAGCACTAAAAAAATGGAAAGGTTTGGAAGGGAGATTCTCCCTTGGCAGTACAAAGCTGGAGAGTCTTTTAGACTACCACCACCTAAGATGCTACCAAGCACACAAACCTTCTTTCAAATTCCAGAAACCAAAGTGTAACAGCTTCTCAATCAAGAATGGCTAGGCTAAGGCAAAGTGATAGACAATACAGGACAACCACCAACAATGTAAGCCAGATAATGAAACTGACAGCACAGCAGAGAAACTAACTCAAGATCAGATTATGAAAGCAACAAAAACTTCAATTAGGAACAACATATCAGAGTTTACACGTGCACTGAGACAAAACCAGAACATTCAACAATGACAAGCAAGAAACAAAGCTTTTGATCAAAGTAAGCACAACAAATAGAACCTAAGGAATAGAACTAGAACAAATTTTAAAAACAATAAAATAAAAGACTTAAGTTGAACCAGTTATGATTGAAGAAAGTTATGTCTGATTTGATTTTGGCAGAGATAGTTTACTGAAACAGTGAACAATATTGTAAATTGCACCACTTCTCTTTGCTCTTTTTTTTTATCACAATTTGATAGCCAAATCTGAGTTGGATAACACTTTAGAACTTGCTGATTTCAGTCACAGTTCACAACAGATCACCTAATCAGTTTTGCAACTTAATCAGATTTCTTTTTTTTTGCCAAAGGAAAGTGAACATGGTTCAACTCAAAGAAAAAAAAAACCAAAGGAAAACAAGAGGCTAATCACTCTCAGCCATAGTTATAGTTTCAAATACCACTGGTTTAGGCTTCCTTGAGTGACCAAAAATTTATTCTCAATTGCAGAATTGATAGCAAAGTGAAAATAGTGAATGCACATTATGGATCACAAACTCAGAAGTTCAAACTAAGTTCAATCACTGTTGTAAACAATTTTAATGCAATTTTGCATATTCATATACCTCAATAGATGCCAATGAAACGAAGACAATACTAGAAAAATATTTGAATCAGAACTTGGCAAAGAATTTAAAACCAAGTATGAATGACTCATAGACTCTTCAAAGAAAAACCAATTCGGTGTAGCTGGCCAAATCACAAATCTGTTGATTAATCAATGTGCAACCGAGCTAGGCTGAGCCTTTCATTGCTCACTTAGTATGCACTTGTTATTGATTAGGCAGAAACCAAGCAAAGCTATCATTAAACAGATTCAAGAACATGAGATTCATTATCTCTACCACTGAAATCTGCCACCAAGCTCATTTATCTAAATGTCATAGCTTATATATGGTGACCAGAACTTACTCAGTGCAAGCAACTCAAATGAATCACAAAACACAAACATAAGCTAGTTAAACTCGAATTTAATTGACAATTAAAACAATGCACAAGACTAGAACATTACAGAAATGTGATTTTCAAATGAAAAGACTCAAACCAAGACTTGCACCAAAATAAAATGAAATAATACTCAATATAATAACTCAAAGGCACAGAACTACACGAACAAATGCACAGAATCACAAAATAGAATTCAACACAGATTACAACACAAGACAGTGAAGGAAAATGATGAACAACTCAAAAAAATGAACAACAATAAACGAAAAATAGAAACGCGACTCAGAATCAAATGAACAAAAAATGAATCAGACAAGACCGAATCGAAACAAAACGCAAAGAACAGAATCAAATCCAGACAAAATAAGATGAATGCATAGAGACGCGAAACAACACAAGAACAGAAGAAAACTCGAAACAGAGACGCGAAACACTTAACTCAGAATTAAATCGAACAACTCAGAATAGAGACGAAGCGTGTTCAACCTTCGAAGCGTGTTCAACCTTGCTCATGATACCACTTGATGGACGAACGCCCGAGAAGATGACGATAGAAGCTTTGAGAGCTCGATTCGGACTCCTCGAAGCTTCTCCGACGAAGAAGGATGCAGCGGAATGTTGAGGAACTCAAAATCGAAGAATGACTCGAATGAGATCTAAGGAAACCGAGAGTGAACACAACGAAACCCTAGAATCTAGGGTTTAATCGGTGGAAGTTGAAGGTATGGAGGATGAAGATGGTTTGTTCGGTGAGAAACACTATGAGGACAAAGAACTCTATCTTGACTGATTTAATCGGTGGAACAAGGAAATGAACGGAGGAAAAGAGGGATAATCGGTAGAAAGTGACTTACAATCGGTGAAAATGGAGGAGAAAGGCAGATCTGTGGTTGGAGGATGGTTGAAGCCAAGGAAGAGAGCTCTCGAGAACAAGTGAGATGCCTCTCTTGCTCGAGAGAGAATGATCAGCAGTTGTGTAAAATGAGGATGCAGATTGGGAGAATGCGTGGATGCGAAGTGCTGATGAAAGGAATGAAGACGTGGCTGGCGCGAGAAGCTGATGTAACGAGGAGCTGACGCGTGCACGAGATGTGGCGGTGAGAAGTCAGCGTGGAGGATGAGAGAGAAAGCACCATGGAATTTTGGAGAAATGGAAGAATGAGAGTGTGCTTGGAAGGTGGCTAGAGGGAGTCTTTGGACTCTCTAACCTATCACTTTCAAGAGAGAATAATTTCTGATTTCAGAAAATTCAATTCTCATTAATCTCAAAAGTGCCAATACAAGAGAGGAGTTGGGTATTTATAGTAACCCATACTCCTTACAAGCTAAAATATGTGCACAACAAAATGTAAAAACTACAAAAAGAGGACACTGATAAAACACATCAGGCAGGATTCCATCAGTTTGTTGAACCCTTGTGTTGTGGCTTTGAGAACTTGGTGTGTTGGCATAGAGCGAGAACTTTCACAGAAAGTGTGATTGAGTGTTGTTGCTGTTCGGAGGAGGTGTTCATCCTTTGTGGTCTAATAATTATTAGGGATGCTAGGGATTGTGGTCTAATAATTAAAGATAGACTTTCTTCGCCGAGGAATCGGGTTTTAAGTAATTTAGAGAGTGATGTTAACAATTTAATGAAGAAGATGAATTTTTATATGCATGAAAGTAAGGATGGTGAAATTTAAACCCCAACAACATTATCATCTCATATTATCAACATCTTCCATTCACTCTTGTGTTTTAGCCTCAATTGATCAATTTGCATTTGAAAACCAACTAAATATCTTTTCAATCTTAATTAGTTAAGTAATTACACAATTGTCTAGTGTCGTGAGTTTTTTGGGATACGATACTTGGTCTTACCATTTTATATTACTTGATACGATTCAATACACTTGTCGATGTGTTAACACTAGGGTTAGGGTAGTCTTTCTATTTCACACGACCACTCGATATATCCTCCCTCTTTTTTGACCTAAAAATAGTTTTAATATACTCCTCTACCCTCTCCAATTTTCCCCGACAACTCCTCCCACAAATAGATATCTTAATCTTAAATATCTAACATATTCCTTCTAAAACCGCCCACAAAATTAGAGCCATGCAAAAATAAAATAAGCACAACAATAATTTTATTCTCAATGGAAATGTGGAAGGGAAATAAAATTAAAGCTACCACTTCTCTCTCCTGACAGCATGGACCTACCAGTGCAACCCAAAAAAATTAAAAGCCTTTAAAAAGCAGTAATGAGAGGCCAAAAAGATTCAAACAACAATGAGAGAGATTAACAATGCACACAGAAAGAATTGGAAATCATTACCACGTTAAAATAATAATAAAATTAATTATATTTAAACGTTATTTATGGAAAAAGATCAAGAAAGGACCACCCCTAGTTGTGATCACCAGAACCAACATCCTTCCAAAGAACAAATCAGATACATACTCCAAAAGAAAATTCCAAGTTCAGAAACTCTAACATTCCCAATCTGAACCCTCATCCCCCACTTCGCAAAACCCAGACCTGCAGGTAAGAACATAATCCATAACCACTCGCAAAACAGAGAAGAACCAAGAATTCCCCAAATCAATTTTGAAACAAAAATCATGTATTCCAATTTACAAAAACCAGATAACACAACAAAAACCCCAAATCGAAACCCTCAATCGCGAGTCCTATTGCCGTTAAACCGCCTGAGAACAGTGGGCTTCTCGCATCGCGACTTCGCGGACGCGCCACCGCTGCAATCTTCACCGCGCCGCGAGAAAGGAGTTCCCACTCGTTTCTACGAAACTCTGACATACCCACTACGATCAATTGGACCATCGCAAGCTTCAGTTTTCCTTTGGCAGCACATGCGTAAGGAAGCCTTTCCCCCTTGCATTCAGAAACCTTAATTTTTTGGGTGGGGAAGGGGCTGCCACGTGGCAGTCCCTCATTGGCTGCGTCATATGTTTCAGTCAAGGCAAGTCAGTAGTTAAGTGACATGACATTCACTTATTGCACAGCTAAATAGTGCGCTGTTAACGATTTAAACGCTATCTGCAAAAAGGACTAAATTGAACATAAATTACATTCCTTAGGACAACATTGAACAGAAAAAAAACGAGGACCATTTCAAACAAATCTGACGAAAATAGGTACCATCAGTGCTATTAAGCCTTAAATATTTAATATTAGAAATTATAAAAATAAAAATACAACATATTTTTATTTTACCCGGGTCTTACAACGTGACCAGGCGGCGCTCCAAGCGGAGGCTTGCAAGCGGATGGTGGAAAGAAAATACAACACCAAAGTACGGCCTAAAAGCTTTCAAGATTGAGACCTGGTGTGGAGGAAAACTGGCGAGGCGCGCTGAATGACCTCTCATGGAAAGCTTGCGGCTAAGTGGGAGGGGCCTTTTAAAAAAGCAAAAGCCCTCGACAATAGAGCCTACTGCCTCACGTATCTGGACGGATGCCAAATTCAAAACAATTGCAACACCACCCATCTAAAATTTTATTTTAGTTAAACCCTTACACGTTGTAGAAAAAATTTATAGAAAAAAATAAAGATGATTAAAAGGTAAAATTGACGGTACCTTGCCTCCCTATTTATAGAAAAAATTTTCAAAATCGTCGCCTCATCACAACTTTTGAGATCAACCACAACCAACGGGCCAGATCGCATGACGCTCCCACTACCCGAGAGAGAGACCACATAGGCTAGCGACACGTGTTTTCTCGCCCAAACGCCATATTTGAAAAAGGAAGATCACTAGGGACGACCGGTTATCACCACTTAAGCCCAACGTCACCTACGATGACTAGGGCTTGAGGGGCCTGATGTATTGTATGACCAGACGAACCACTACGATAAGAAAGGGAGCGCCCGACAAGGACGGCCAATCTATTACAAATAAACAAACCAATCTCGCAAGATTAAGGTAAGTCAAGATTAAGGGTAATGGACCAGGATTGGGCCGGTATTAAGACATCACTAATCTTGGGCCCATGCCAAAAACTATAAATATGGGTCAAAGGGGAGAGGTAGGTGATCGCATTTACTGTACATTTATTACTGTTACATTGAATTGTTGAACAGTCCATCTACTGACTTTGGCGTCAGAGAACTTTAATAGGTACACCTCTGGAGGAAGGGCGAGACAAGAGACCAAGGAGCGAGCCCACACAGTGGAAGAGAGCAAATTGTGAAGGTGTTTGGTGACTCGACCTCGCAACCGAAACAAAACATATTATAAATTTCGTAAGAATTTTAGTTAAATTGCAAGGTTGTGTTTGGAAAAGCATTTTTGCAATAACATCTAATCTAGAAAAATGAGGACGAGAAAAAATAGAAAGAAAATAGGTTTAAACTCTCGGATAGTCTTCATATTTGTTGGAGAATCTCAAGTGGGTCCTCGTTTTTTCAACTGTCTCAATTGGGTCCATATATTTGCAAAATGTCTCAATTGGGCCCAAATATTTGACAAATTAAGCCAATTAAGTCATGTCCGTTAAGTTTTCACAGACGGCGTTAAAATGTGATGACAGTGAATATGCTGAGGTTGATATTTTATTACGTGAAAATAATTAAATTATGACATGGAATTGAGTAAATTAAAAAAAATAGAAAGATTATGGAAGTAGCATTAAAAAAACCCTAGAAGCTTCATTTCTCCTCACCCATAGAGCATCTCATCCGCCGTTAACTTCATTAGCCATCATCAGTCATGATCAACCTCTCTTTGCTAACTAGCACCGTAAAAACCCCAAAATGGCGATCCCTAAATCGTTCTTATTCTGTTCATCTTCACTCCTCTCTTTATCACCTTAAAAGCCCCAAAATGCAGAAACTTTGCATCTTCACTTTCAATATGCAGTATAAAAATGGGTGAAAGAAAACTGATTGGGATCAGTGAGAAATTGGAATCAGAGATCGATGGAAGAGAGAGAGAAAGCGCCACGCATCCTGCAAGTGTTGGAAGCTCTCAAACAAGTCAGCGCCACATCCAATGACACCACACCTCCGATTCTCCAACGGTGAAGGGGTCAATGCCGCAAGCCGCCGTCAATGCCTTCACTATACCGCACCGTCGAGACTGCCACCGTGAGCGACCTTGTCGCCGCTGCCGCAGAGCGAAACGTGCCACCAACCAGAGCCTCTTCTTTGTGTCACAAGCAACATTACTCAAACCTCCACCGCGAGTTCTCCCCTCATCCAGAAACGCAAGAAGCAACGAACAACTGCACCTCCGCTGCGACGCATAAGCGATCCAGTGTCCCCATCATCTCCTGCAAATCATGTTTTCTCCTTGGCGGTTCTTAATCTGCAAAACCAGAAAATTAACACACTTCATCCCAAAATCAGAAACAGAAACCCTAGAATCGCGCAGCCCCAATTCGCGCCTTCACCTTCCCTAAATCGTGAACTCCAACGCCTTCCACTTGCATCAGAAAATGGAAACCACGAAGAACCCTAAACACAAAACCCCATTCGTAAAAATCTCAAATTGCAGAAACCCTGAACAATGCGCTTTCTCCTTGCACATCTTCGAACCATCTTCATTCGTCGTCATCACAAAGCTCGCTTAGACAGTCGCCGTGAAGGAGAAGGAGCGAAGCTTATTCTCATAATAAATTTTGCCACATCAAAAACTCTTAATTTTTAAAAAAATTCCACGTAATAAAACACTTTTACATAAGCGTGGACCATGTTATCACATTTTAACGCCGTTTGTGAAAACTTAACGGATAGGGCTTAATTGGCTTAATTTTTCAAATATTTGGATCCAATTGAGACATTTTGCAAATATATGAGCCCAATTGAGAGAGTTGAAAAAACGAGGATCCACTTGAGATTCCTTAACAATTATGAGGACAGTCTGAGGGTTTAAACCAAAGAAAATATAACATGGGTTTTGGTAAGTTATAAATAATATATATATATATATATATATATATATATATATATATATATATGGAGTTTGCTAACTTGCGTACGCTCTTTTAGTAGACAAAATATCCTCATATATTATGGATTCTAAGTTTTAAGGTTAAGGGTATTTGAATAATTTTCATTCTCAAAACTAAAAAAAAAAAAAAGAAACCCCCTTACTCACATCCTTCATTCCTTTTAACTCTTTCTCTTTCATCTTTCTCACTCCAACTTTTTCTCTGTCATCCCAACTAAAAAATTCAGAAACACTCGCCTAACCTTAATCCACCTTCATCACTTATCCAATTTGTTTCTCTCTCATCTCTACACATAGTAACCCGCGACACCACAATTTGTTGTTCGTTCATTTTTTTCCACTTTAATAACAAAATAATTGATGATGTTGATGTTGATTTTTGATTCCAGGGTTGTGTTATATATTTTCCCTTCTGATTGTTATTCAATTTCGTTTTTAAATTTTAGAATTAGTAGTTTATCTTCAGAGAGATTTGATATTTTGACTATTAAGTTGTCTGGAAATATTTTCCAGAAGAGAAAAACCCTTATGTGAAAAGGGATTCTAGAAGGGGTAAGTTATTGTCCAGACAATGAATTTCTAAAGTCAGCTCTTAAAAATAATTCTAAAACATATTTTATGCTGAAAACAATAACTCAAAATATACTTCTCATCTTTCTGCATATAAACAACGTTAAAGCACAACAAAAAAATGAAGCTCCTATTCATTGTACTAAATGATTTAACAAGAACAAATTATTGAAGGGAGTTATGAACAGAGAAAATTGTTGTTGTTGACTTTGTCCCCTTATTCAGAATAGAGACCAGTGCTCGTTCCCTTTGGAATATTTCTTATTGATAAGGATATTTTCATTTCATTTTTGTAAAAAGAATAAAAATATAATAAATTACACATCTTCTAGATTTGAACATTGCAGAATATTGAGTAGTTTTCAAGAAGAACTGCATTGATATACAAACTAATTAAAAATTGATTAGAAATTAGTAAACTAGTCATAATGAACATGTTAGCTCTCAGTTGGATCAGAAATATGCTTTCTAAAGTAAATCACATCATGTAAGTTTATTTTAAACAATTCACATCTTCAAATTGTTTGGTCAATATAAACATAATGTGATTTATCATTTGTCGCAGAAGTGAAATTAAGAAAAACAAAATGAACTAAATTTCAAATTGGAATTTAAACTTAATAAATTTGTTACCATCACGTTCATAGTTTAACTTCTACTTCTTTCATTCTATGATTTTATCAAAATTGGTAGTAAGAAACTAAATGCTTTGCAACTATTATGGATTGATGCTAACGTCTTTTCGCGGGGGTTCCTGTTTTTTTGTTTTGTTTTAGTTTTGAAATTATGGTAGACATCAACAACATCAATTATTTTGTTATTAAAGTGAAAAAACAAATGAACGAACAGAGCAAGAACAACAAATTACGATGTCGCAGGTTATTATTTGTGAGTGAGAGAGAGGATGAAGATGAGAGAAAAACAAATTGAATAAGTTAGGAAGGTAGATTAGAGTTATATGAGTGTTTCTGATTTTTTCAATTTGGGCTACTGTAGGGTGACAGAGAAGGTCGGAGTAAGAGAGATGAAAGAGAAAGAGTTGAGAGGAATGAGGAATGACAAAGAGGTGGGATTTCTTGCTTTTCTTTTTAGTTTTGAGAATGAAAATTATTCAAATATCCTTAACCTTAAAACTTAGAATCTATAATATATGAGAGTATTTTTGTCTATTAAAACCCAATACACAATACTAAAATGTGCCAACTAAAAAATAGAGCGTATGCAAGTTAACAAACATATATATATATATATATATATATATATATATATATATATATATATATATATATATATATATATATATATATATATATATATATATATATATATATATGGGGTTTCCTAATTTACCTAAGGTCTTTTTTTAGTTGGTACATCTTAGCAAAGTGTACCAAGTTTTAATGGACAAAAAAATTCTCATTCAAATAAAAACATACTTTAAAGCCAAGGGTATTTTAATAATTTTAATATTTAATTTAAAATAAAAAAAATAAAAGTTAGTTATTTATAATTCATGACTTAATAACTACTTTCTATTTTTTTATTTAAAAAAACTAATAACTATTAATACACAACAATCATGCATAATAAATAACTACGTAGCAACAATGATGGATGATAGGGTTTAGTGTTTAGGGTTTAGAGTTTATGGTTTATGATTTAGGGTTTAAAGTTTAAGTTTTTTTTTTTAAATAAAAAAATAAAAAATAGTTATTAAATGATAATAAATAACTAACTTTTATTTTTTTATTTTAAATTAAATATTAAAATTTTTAAAATACCCTTAATTTAAAATTTTTTTTTTATCCAAAATAAAACTTGGTACACTTTTGTTAAACCAACTAAGACCTTACATAAATTAACAAATATATATATATATATATATATATATATATATAGATATATATATATATATATGGAAAATGTTTTCTTAACTACTGATAAACTTTTATGTGGCATAATAACTGAAGATAAAAGGAAGAGGGGAATTTGATCTTGCCCGAACCAAACCCTAGCTCTCATTTCTTCCCTCTTCAGCCAGTGGAATCTGCAGAGCAGCAATCACCAGCAGGTAGTTTTACACATTTTCTTCTGTTACATAGCGCTTCCTTTTGCTGCTCTAAGGAACTATTCTCTTTGTACGGAAGATGCAATGGAAAATGAAGTTTGAATCAGTAATTATATTAACGACCACCGGAAACAGAAGTTTCACTGTTTTTTCTATTTGTGTTGCAGTGTTTCTCATGTTTTTGGCATGATTTATGAGCAATTACGATGTAGACCTTTTCCCAATAATTTCTGTTAATGTTGTTGACTTTATGTTTTGTCCTCTTTTTTCTCTTCTCATTGTCGATCCATGTTGTTTCTTTCGTGCATCATTCATTGATTATTTAAGTGCCTCCTGCATTGTGGATTTCAACACTTAATTGAAATTGGTAATTGGGAATGCTTTTGGTCTTGTTGCTATACCATCTTTAGCTTGGTCTCAACTCCTTGTCAGTTTTGTAGCATTTGTTTTGTTGGGGGCAGACCATGGATGACTTGTTTGATTCTTCGTTGAACTTGGAGGACACCCATTACAAGGAAGGCTACG